>NW_023276380.1:0-164790 GCF_013357705.1 Chelonus insularis | reverse complement strand
ACTCTGAAATAATTATAAATATCATTCAATAAACAATTTGATTACTCAATCTTCGAAGAACAAAAATTTTTGATATCACATGCAATGCCAAGCCATTTATATAATTTATCAAATTCTTGGCATTTTCGGTCAATAGTAAAAATAAATTTTTTTCGAATCCTTTATTCTGCGTCAATCTATCCAAAAAATTTTCAGATAAAAAAATATATGATGATACCAAAACTGCCATCTTCGGATGTCAGTGAAAATTTACACCATGTACACATTTCAAATGACTCTGTAAATAATAAAATTCTCATTTCGAAATGATTAATTAAAAGAATTTTAAAACAACAAAAATGTTTGAAATCAAATGGAGTGCCATGTCATCTATAAAATTAAGACATTTTTTTCTTTAATTTCTATGAATAGTGTAAAAAAATACTTTTTCGAATTTTCTTTAAATAATTTAAAAAGTAATTTTGTAGATGAAAATTTACGATCAATTTTTTTGCAATTAATTTTTACTTAATTTGAAATAATAGCGAGTTAAAAAAACATTTCATAAGACTTGGCCCAATTTATAAGAATCATGTCAAGAAATTTTCTATCAATAGAGAACATCACAAAAATTGCGAAGTTTTGCTGACATCCAAAGATGGCAGTTTTGGTAGGATTTCATTTTTTTTTGTATTTTTATTGTTAAATATACGTTATCTTCTATTTAATGATCTGTATGTTATGTATATAAGGAAGATATACTTTACGACAAAAGAAAATCTCTATTCGAACTAGACTACCTACACGAAACTGTCTTTCTTGATAAAATATGATACAAACTTATCCGATGAAATAAACACAGTATTTTTATCTTACAAATCGCTGTGCATGTTTTATATTCAGTACTATCATTTTAATGTGGCCTCCTCCACCCCTTTTAGCCAACCCTGTCCTCACAAGCAACTGCTAGTTTGATGTCATTTTGTAGTTTTCAAATAATTAACTGTTATCTGATACATTTTACGTACTCATTCAATTTCTTTTTTTTAAAACTAGATTTTTCTTCGTAAGCCTAGGTACCAGTATTTCAGGTAGCACAATAATTACATTCGTTGTTATGAGATTATGCTTTTAAATGTGTTATTATTTGATGATGAATCGACGTATCAATGAATGTTATCAATTAAAAGAAAAAAGAAATCATAAATATTTTTACTACAGAAACGTTACTGCAATTCCAAACTCTTAATCTACTTTTGGCTGCTTTTTAATAATGACAATGTTTCTAGTAGCATCAGGTAGTTAATAATTCTCGATCTAATTTAAGTTTTTGTACTACTTAGAATTAATATATAGCAATTTTTAGCATTAACTGGCCATCTATGTTTTGTGATTGTTACATCATTAATCATTGTCCATGATGACTTATTATCTTTCACCATACTATAACAATGACCATTAGATATGTGCTTACCTTTGTGAAATATGGCACTTGTTGACATAAAAATATTATTACAAACAGATATTTTCGTTGACGGAACGGCTTTTAAAAATCTTTTTCTATCGTTTATTCCAGTTTTGCTACCATTTGAAAACAAATCAAATGTGAGAACTACGAATGAACTAACTGATGTTATACTCATTTTTTGGATGAAATCGGTTTCTTCAGTACATGTGCTGCACATTTTTCTACAGTTATATTTTTGCGATAAAAAGTTTTTTAGTGAATCATTAACGGTAATAACTTTTGACGATATTGGTAACGATAATGAGACAGCCTCAGATGTACGATTAATAACATAATTACACTTTGAACATCGTTCTGAATATGATAGCTGGATCGTAAATAGTTGTTTAATATAATCATACTTTTGACATAATGCGTGGAAAAATAATAAAGGATCTAATTCTTCTGTATTATTACCAAATTCATAACCGACGAATTGTAGAAGCATTGATGTATTTAAACCACTCTGATTATTTTTGTATAATTGTAGTAAAGCCTGCAATGGTGTATATGGTGCTTTTTGAATTTGCTGAAAAAAATTTTTCAGAAAAATACAATTAAATACACATTGTATCGTGGAATTCGCGAAACTGTGAATACCTTCATAGTTTTCCAGACCACAAATTGAGGTAACATTACAGTTGATATTCTGTATGATACTCACATTCATTATTATCTAAATCAAATTCATCCAAAGCCCAATGGAGATCTATCACTTTCATTCGACGTTTTTCATTTATTTCAATTTGTTGTAAGTCAGATCGATACATTTTTCTCAAACGATTATATTCTTCAATTGCGAATGTACTGGCTTTGATTTGAGAAGGGTCAAAGTTTATCAAATGAACGCCTTCTAATGATGTAACACGAGATAATGCGACATAAGTTTGCCCGGTACAAAAAACTCTGTTACCCACATCAATAATGGCATTTTTCAAACTTAATCCTTGACTTTTATGAACTGTTATACCATAACTTAAACATATAGGAAATTGCTTTCGAATTACATATGCATCATTCATGATTTGGAATTTAGCACTAACTTTTTGTATCATGTACTCTTTTTTATTATTGAATTTGATAGTTATTGAATTAACATCTTCACAAGCGTCACTAGACTTTGATATTGATACAATAGTACCTATGGCTCCGTTAACAAGTCCTAACGATACATCAATATTCCGTCTTATCATGATCTTTGCTCCAATTTTGACCACAATAACTTTCGCTAATCCCGCAGTACGTGTTTCATTATTATCTAATTTTTTTAATATTGAAGATGATTTTTTCAAAAATTTTTTTGAACAATCTATTGTATCATTCGCAACAAGAGAAATTTCTGGTGATGAAATTTTTCCCAACATCATAGAATTCAAAATATCACATTGATTACATGTTGGTAATAAACATACACTGTGATCAGGTAATTTGTTTATATATGTACATATGTCGTTTAATCGATCATCGTACTTGGATTCGGATTTAATTACTACCTTTCGCTGTTCTAACAATTTAACGTCATTACCAGTTGATGCACCTACACGTAATCGAGAAAGTAACTCGCTATATTCAAGGTCATTTTTTTGCCGCATATTAATTGTTAATTCATCGTAATGAAATAAATTACTCCACAAATTAATTCTAATGAGCCAATGAATTTTGTTATCTTTTCTAATGATAGTTGAACAAATATAGGACTTTCTCTTACAGGTGAAGTTGGAGTAAATCTCCAAATACAAGAATATGTATGCCGCCAAACCAACTGTCCTTCTTATCTACAGCATTAAAAATTTCTACTAGGCGTAGATGTATATACAGCAAAACGAGATTAGAAATCATTGATATTTCATCAATGATAATTAAAATTACATTTTCAAACTCACTTCTTAACGCTTGTAAGGCATTATCTGATAATTGGCTGTACTGGCAGGCATAACCATGTTCAACTGGCAACTGAAACGCTTTATAAACAGTAACGCCATTAATATTAAAAGCTGCGATTCCTGTAGGTGCAGATAAAATGACTTTTTTCTTCAGTTCGCTTTGTACAAAACATTTTATCGTATGTATTAAAAAACTTTTACCTGTACCACCTTCACCACTTCCATACAGTCGCAAAACTTCATCTTTTAACTCAAGAGCTTCTTTTACTTTATTGAATATACGTAATTGATCCCTATTCAACTGTTTAATCATCTCTTCAAGGTTATTTGATGCATTATCATCATTAGCCACATGATCTTGAACGAGCACATCATTTACTGATGTAGAATTTACTTGGTTATCGGTTCTAAGTTCTTTATCGTTTTGTGATTGCAAATTGTCATTCGTTGTTGATTGCGTGCCTAAATTTTCATCTAACTTTTCATCGATTTTCTGTTGTATTAAATCTAAAGCTTTTTGTAGTTCCGAATGTTTTTCATGGTATTTTACAGCTTCTGTGAGGTATTGGGAATTTTTTTTGAATGATTCAGCATACGTACCGCAATTATTTTTAAGATCTTCCATATTTCTCCATGGTTGGTATAGTAATAACAACGCATAATAATATTTTTCAGGTTCAATATGCATATTAAATTTATAATGGTTAATTAAATGTGGAATTCGTCGTTTAATTAAAAATAATGACCGGCTTATTTCATACACTTCACGGCCATCTTTTTTTGGTTTGACTTTACTGACGTCATACCAAGAGGCAAAATTAAATAAAGACAAATCTTCTAATTCAATAGGACGATTTGGATAATAAGTATCAATAATAGACGCACAAAATATATCGGTTGAGCCAGGATCCAATTTTTCAATTTCTGAATATTTTTTTACTATTCTACTTCTTACCATTGATACGTTCAACCATCGAAACGTGGTGTGTGTATCTGTATCGTATAATGGAATACCAAATAATGTATCGGCAGCCTCAAGAGCGCCAACTTCGCGATGATTTAATGAACGGAAAGCTACATGCCATAATCTTTGATATAACGATTTTGTCGAATTAATATCCTCTAACATTTCAATCGGATTGGCAGATTCAGCTTTAACAGAATACTTTGTACAATAACGCGTTAATAATGTAGAAGATTCTCCAATAAATTGGATATCCATATTTCCTTCCCAAGCACTTAGAACTACAGGATTATAGTCATTGATATGACCTTCTTCTTTAGTACGAGGAAGATCGTAAAGACGACTTTTGTTTTCAAATTTCTTCGCCCAGCAATAGATGTTGCTGTATTACGTAAAATAAAACATTCCGTCGTTGGTCTGGGAAATCCAAATCTACAAATTTTTTTCGTCGTTGAATTGAATTTTTGTTTCTTAGTCCTCATACAATAATTATTATGATTATGGTTCTGATACGTGTTAATTTTTCTAAATAAATTTGGTGAAAGATTTTTATTGGGTAATTTACAGGTCACATATTTCAATATGAAGTTTTTGACTTCTTCATTGCTATTGTTCCCTATAACAGGAGCATTTTTTATCCAGAAAATACAATGGAAATGCTGAATCCCTCGACCTTGGTACTCACGACGCCAAAAAAAGTGTTCTACTTCACCAATTAGGTTATCTGATGATAAGATAAATTGAAGCATTGCTTGAAATTTATTTTCAATAAATCTGGAAACGGATACTGGATCGGACGCAATTACTTCACTCGCAGATAATTTATCAAAACGTGGAGTGTTAATTTCGCGGACATATTTTAGAAGATCATCCCAGTTATATTCAGCAGGAGATAATGTAAGAAACCAAGTTGCAGATCCATAATAAAATATCATACATTTTAGGTTATTTTTTGGTTTACTCCAATATTGGGGAGAATTCCGAAGCCGCTCAAAAATAGTTTGTAAGTCTCTTTCTAGGTGACCGTTTTCCACATGATTGAGATATTCTTTCACCGTGTAACGTTTTTTCGGATCAGTCATATGCAATACATGATATATGCCACTGTTTACTTGTCGCATATGAGTTTGACTAATTAAATAAAATATGTATGGAATATTCAAACGAAACCGTGCATCAGCAGACATTAACCGTAATTTAACATACTGACTTTCATTGAGTACGAACGATCGTTCTTCATACTGGCCATTAATTCCGTAAGGATACAAATCGGGAAAACAGAGTAAATCTAGATCTTTGTAACGATTATCTAATGGATTTTCTCGAACTTTTTTCATTTGATATAAAGTAGTCGAATCTTTATTAATTCTTTGGTTGTACAGAGGATATATAGTATACTGCTCTTCATACTCTTTACGATCAGGAATAAGTGTTAAAACAGCAGATCGACAAGAATTTTGTTCAGACGTCTGAGTAATGAATGTTTTTTGTGTCTGGGACAAATTATTATCAGAAATTATATTTTCATCTTGAACGTCTTCTCCATCTTTAATGAGTGGTGGTCCATTATCATTTACGATTTTATTGCTTTCGTTTAATTCAGATTTATCGTTGGCTGCGGAGTATGATTCCACTTTATATTCTATCTCCGAATCTAAGATATCGAGAAGATTTTCAGCAGTTGAAGGCAAAATTATTTCTGAATACAACGGATTATGAATTTTTAGCCATTGTAAAGCATTGAATACTTTGTTTATGTTGACTAGATTTTGCCATACTTTCTTGCTCTCTGATGGAATACTATTAACTAAGATATATAGTTCATGATTTCTATTTAATGGTTCTGTAGTTAAACAAATTTTGTCTAACGTTTCTTCTAGTGGTAATGGTAAATGGAATGTAGTTCCTTTCAACTTTTGCACTTTCATACAGTTTGGTAAATTTTTCTTAGAAACTGTATCCATTCTTTTAACGACTTGAAATGCTTTGGCTCTCTGTATAAGCAATTTTTCACAGTCAGTTAGAGATGAAATTGCTTCAGGAATATCTCCAGCAAGAAAATTATTCATAATACTAGTAGGAGGACAAGAATTATTACGAATCTTTGTTAGACAATATGTACAAATAAAATTGCTGCTCAAATTTGTATTTTTCGCAATGAAATTTTTGAGATCTTTGAATAATACACATTTATCAATTGGTTTCTTAAGTTTTTCAATTATTTTTCCATCTCGTGCAGGACAAAGTTTTTGGCAAACGATGCAAACATTACGCGGAGTATCTGTGGCTCGCTTTGTTAGAGCAATGAATGCTGTTTTGTAAACTTCACGAATTCTTTCTTCATCTAAACATATCGAATTCTCATTATAATCATAAATTCTACCGTGCTCAATCATATTTTCATGAATGGCGTAAAGATCTTTGTAATGACCGTTTTCTAATCCAAAATCTAATTTGCAAATTTTACTGTATAATAATTTTATTTTATATACTATAGCTTTAATATGCCGAACTGCAGGAAAATGTGGTGATAGTATTCCAACGCTAATGAATAATGAATCACATGGTTGATCTAATTGATAGCAACGTAGAGGATGTCCCATTTTATTATCTTTACGTTTGCTCCAAGTAAGGTTTCTGGGAGTATCATGTTTATTAAAATGATTCTCTACAAAGTCAGAAAGATTCTTAAATGTCAATGATTTTAAACATTCAAGAAATGAATAATATTTTAATAAGACTTCGTTAAGGAATTTTTTGTGACATATATTAGATTGAATATCATTCGTACAAAATATACCGCAGTTCTTATCACATTTCCATTGAATTTTAGATTTAGGGTATTTTTGTAGTGGTAAGATATTTACTGCCTGACCTTTGAGATTCATTTTTATAGGAAAATCATTGATACGTGATACGTTTTTTGGGTCTCCAAATAGATATGTTGATTCGCTGAAATAAGATTCTGATGATTTCGTATGAAGGGATTTACCGCAAAGATTATATAATTTTTTACCGAGATCTGGAGAATTTTTAGATCTCAGAAGGAAGTAGTCTGCTTTAGCTTTTATTCGTTTTATAGTTGATGAAAGCTGTGAGATGTAGATATCTCTTTGTACCATGCACCATTTTATTATTTTTTCTGATAATAATCGACTTTGCGTACAATTTTTGATGTCAGTTTCAGATTCGATAGCATTTTGTAATTTTTCGATGTAAATTTCATATGATAACTTTGTTTTAATTTTTTTTTTTATCTATATCATCAAAATCAACTATGTTATTTAGTTTATCAGTTTCATCGTTAATAGCAATGTTATTTTTATGATCATTTATTTTTTTTTCAGTCATATTAGTTTTGTCAGATGTTTCCTCACCAATTTGAAGTTTACTCTTATTACTTAATAAATTTTGACTATTGATGCCTCTAGAATCGATTGAGAATACTTCACTTGTATGGGGAGATTCATTTTGAGAATTATCTATATCTACATCACGGGTTAAAGCTATGGAGTTATCATTTACATTAGCATAACTAGAATTTTTGATGTTATAATTTACTTTTACATCAGTTTGAACACAGATATTGTGTTTAATATCTGAATTATCACTTGATATATGATTACGTCCAACTTTCTCATTATTTCTAACAAAATCATTATGTTGAGTAAACATATTTTTCAGTTTACATGGTGAAATAGGTATCGAAGTGTTTTTTATAATGTTCTTAGACTTGTTACTCACATTTTGAAATGAATTGACTTTTTCATGTTTACTTTTTTCACTAGAATTGGAATTCAGTCTTTGAGATTCAATTGCAGAGTGTGTTAAACTTATTGATGACTGGTTTTTAACTATCGCTGCATCATGAACCTTCTTATAACGCGCCCTACGTTGACGCATAGCTAAACATTCTGACTTTCTAATATGTTCAAGTGGTAGGATGTTTAAACTGTCATTATTTCTCATCGAGGCTGGAAAATGAATTATATTCTCCAGCTCAAACATTTTTATTAAATGCATTCGCATTTGTGAATAATTATAAATTAAATTTTCAGGTTTTTGATTAAAAAGAAGTGAAGTTGCAAATGCAATTGCAAACAATCCACAATCAACATCATTTTGTTGCTCTTGTACTTTCAAAAAGTACACTGTTTTACCACTTTTAAAGTAAAATGGATACAAATATTCTAAATAAATTCTGAACTCTTCATTCAGTTGTCCTCGATTGAGAGAATCATACACGTATATTTCTTTCGCATTATAATAAGTACACATCCAATGATCAGCAGAATTACTATGTAAAATCTGTATATGCTTCTCCCAAGGGTGAATAGGTTCAATTTTTTCAGGTCTTTGGATATATAGTGTATCTCTGTGAATGAAATCAGTATATTTTTTCAGGAGCATTCCAAAATGATATATATGTAAATCATTGAGCTTTTCATTATTTTCGAGTATTTCTTTTTGAATACTAGTTAAAGGAGAAATATCGAACGATCTCTTTCGTTTCTTTGCTGAAGTTGCTTCACAACTTCCGTGACTCGCTTGCTGTTTATTTTTCTGAGTGTTCATCACTTTCATTTTCTTTTTGTCTACAGTAAGTACGGAGTGACCATTAATTTTTGGAAACAGAGCAATAGTTTGCGAGTTAAAAATTTGTATCAAATGATTGCGCATTCTATCAGCATTATATTGCACATTTTCTGGCCATTCTCCTAGAGCTAATGATACCGCAAACGCTACAGCAAAAACACCACAATCGTAACTATTGTTCTGTTGTTGAACAGTTGGAAAAATAATAGGATTTTCTTCAAAAGAATAGAAAGGATAAAGACATTTCAAAAAATTTAGATATTTATCATCAACAATTTTATTATTCAATGAGTCAAAAATATAAATATTATAAGTATCATAATAACTGCACACCCAATGACCTCCCTCCATGAAATATGCATCGGGATCACTGAATTCTTTATCAATTCGAGCAAGTATTTGGATATGTCGTTTATTTTCAGGAATCGGTTGAATCATTTCAGGCATCTGTAATTTCCAACTCTCTCGATATTCATAATGGAATTGAACATGAATTAGATAAGCGATTCTATCGATATGCTCATCTTCTAACCAGCAATTATGAATAATAATATCTAACAGTCTTTTATTTAACATTGACATGATATTGATTCCAATTCCAATCAATAGTGATTAAAATAATAATTTTGGCTAATATAATTCTAATGATAATAATAGTCGCGATAGGCAGACTAGAAAGTCGCAAGAAGCAGACTAGAAAGTCGCAAGAGGCAGACTAGAAAGTCGCAAGAGGCAGACTAGAAAGTCGCAAGAGGCAGAAAGTCGCAAGAGGCAGACTTAAAATGCAAAATATAATAATAAAAATTACTGTCAAAAATGTGTAATTGTGAATTACAATAACACAGTTTGTCTGAGAAGACAGTATTTAAATTCAATATACTTTATTTACAATGTTTTCAAATGATATTATTAATAAATATAACAATTTTTTATATAGAAAAAGGTAAATGTAGTTAATAAATCGGAATTTATGTAAAACTACACTTAACTTAGTCTATACGTTCCGAATTAAAGTGTGCTGCTGTCAATAACAACAACACAAAGTTAAAGATAATCTATTAATCTATTAATTCAAGATAATCTATTCACTATCAGGTATTTGAAAGAAATAATAAATAAATAGAATAGTTTATAGCATAGAAAAAGGAATAATGTATTAGATAATCGAAATTAATATGAAAATACACTAAACTTTGTCCATACGATCGTACACTAAACTACACTAAAGAAATATTATCAAGCATAGAAATAAAACTATAGATTATCGGAAAACGTTAAAATCATCGATAAATGGAAATTAGTACATCCCGCCATCTGTGTGCGTCCAAAGTTAACGGCGATGATATTAGTTGCAACTATATAATTCATCCAATAGACATCCAAAGAGATTTTTCATTAGACAGTTGTCGTTGTCTGTATGCCGTTATTTGAAGACTGTATTATATGTCATATAATATTTGTGCCCCTTTCGAAGTGTGCCAGCATTAAATTTATAATGTTGGTAACGTAGGAATAGTTTTAACCGTTTATTGTAAAAGAAATGATCCTCTAGTATATTTATTAGATATAAAGTGCAATTTTTGAATAATAAATAAATTTACTAGTCCAGTTAATGAACTTATTCTGTTCAACAATCGAGAAACTTATTTTGTTTAACTATTTTCAATGATTAAAATTAATTTTTTTTTAAATATTTTCCGAATTAACTTTATTCTTTGAAATTGACATAATTCACTTTATCTGAAAATAAAATTAAAGGAGAAAAAAGCCAGAGTCTTCAACTCGATGATTTTGATGTAACTCATTTAAATGAAACTCGTAATGATAAAGGTAATTTCTATAAAAAAAATTTAGTGAAGAAGATTCTAAAAATTTACACATTCTTTTCATCAACAGTTTCTCACTAAAGAAAAACATTTGATCTGATTGGTAATAAAAAGAGTGATGTAGCAGACTCAGACGATGAACCAACTTCAAAACTTATCAAAATCTCAAGTGAAACTATATCTGAGACAGAATAAAGTAAAGAAGAAAAAGTAAATGGAATTCCGAAAACAATAGTAGAAGAGAAAAGGAGCATACTGAGTGACAAGAAAACTGATACTGATTCAGATAATGAATCAACAACTAAACCCTACAAAGTATCAAGTCAAATTATTCCGGAAACACTAAGTCAAGAAGGTACAGAAAAAACTGAAATAGAAGAAAATATAAATGTCGATAGTTGAAAGTATAAAAGTAGTTCATGATGAGTCTCTAGCACCTTCAAAACCAAAAGAATTTGTTGAACTTAATGAAGATGTTGAAAAAATTGTATTGGATTCTTCGCAGGAAGACGCAGATCCAAGTGCTTTCGTAGAAAGTACAGACAATAATACATTTAAAAGTAGCTCCAAAACCATCGAAACACCTGAAAGTAAAATGACAAATAGAGGTAATGATTCAAACAAAAGTAATGACAGTGATCGTACAACAAGTGTATCATCAGATTTAAGAGAATCAACTATTACAGGAATCATTTCTAAGGAAAAAATTCCTGAAGTATTAAGTTTAATTAGCGATAGTAAAAGAGAATCGTTCATATCTAAAGATAAATCCAAACTCTTCCAGTTGAAAAAGAAATAAATGTTTTGTTAAAAGTCACATGCCTACTTCACATCGATGAGACTACAAAAGAATTAGCTGGTAAAGAGGTTTTAGCAGTTTATTGTGAAAATATAAATGACTTTCATTCTTCGTCAAGAAGAAGAAACAGCAATACTTCTAATATCGCAGACATATCTGATAATAAAGATCCAGCATCTCTTGGTTCCAGTAGCCAGTAATTCTCATCCATTTCCTCTCTCATCTAGACTTTCTATAATGTCTTATGCAAGCTCATCAAGTGCTTCTTCTAGTGGATCTTCCAAATCTGCTAAAGATAATCCATTTTCTTTACTAAAAGGTGTTTCCAAGCATGCAAAAAAGCTACATGATCATGTTTCTGACGAACTTACAGAGAAGTTAAAAAAAGAATGAAAAAATATCAATTTAATTTCATCAACTGTTATTAGTTTTATTAATTTTGTAATATCAAATATTGAGGGAAGTGTCAAAGAAAAAAAACGAGGAAAGCAAAGTTTCAGCATCTCCATCAATACCAAGCAGACCCAGTGGACAATCTCTTGGTATTTTAAAAAGTTATACACCTGTTTATGATCCAAGTGATGCTTTAATCGATAAAGAATGTTTTGCTAAATGGTCTGATAACAATTATTATCCAAGAATTGTAGTAAGTAAATCTAAATGCAAGTTTAAAGTCAATTTTCTCGATGGAAAAAATAAACTTCTCATTGAAAATTTTATTATTCCAACTCTTTCAACGTTGCCTATTAATCTATTCGTTTATGCCATAACAAAGAATGATGACAATGGATCATGTGGAATAATTACAGACATTGAACATAAATCTGATGACGATAATGATCCTTGTTATGCTGTAGAAACTGATAAAGAAGAAAAATTAAAGGTTCAAATAAAAGATATCTTTTTGACGGCTGATCAAGCACAAATTTTTAAAAAATAATCAATGAAAATTCTGAAGATCCACCTCCTCCACATATCGAGAAAATGTCACTTGATAATGTTGAAGAATTACAAAAAACTAAATCAACTCCGGTAGTTTCAACACCTAAATCATCAAAGGCTAAAGCTCGAGCTGGTACATCAACAATCAGTCAGAAATTCAACCCAGACTCTAATTCAGAACTTGAAACATTCTATGAGGTGGAGTGGACTAAAAAGCCTTTTATTCGAGAACGATTAACATCTTAAATAATAGCAAGAGGTGGTAAAATTTATGAACATTCGAAAAAATTTCAAAAGGAGAAATTAAAAGTGTGAAACTTATCACCAATGTTACAAACATCACTGCAAAAAATCTATTTTGTCTGTTAGTTAGAATCACTCCTTACAGTCATCAGTGAGTTATCAGATGTTGCCAAGACCAAGAAAATAAATAGCTCGATTTATTGTCAGATCAACTGGCAGTAGAATGGAGTTTAGAGAAAAAATCTTACGTAGAAATGCATAAACGTTCTTCCAATTTACCTTTTCAAAATATCAAAGTGATAATACCAAAGACTTGTATTGCTTAACAATCTTTATCTCTGTGCATAAAATAATAACTTATAACATTACGTTTTTAATTTATATAAAAACATTAGATATAACTATAGAGCAACTTAATTGAATAATTATAAGCTACTTAATGTTGCAAGTTAGAAAAACGATATATGGTATACGTATACGCTAGAAGCATGATTATTCTGAAGAAAAGGAGCTTATCTTGGAGATCTTTAAATCCTTGAAAATTTGATTATGTTGTTACTTATTTTTATCTTTTTGAGAATAATATTAATTTCAATCATATTGATTCAAAGAATCTAAATTCTCTTCATATTGCTTTAGAATACTATTTTTTTTTTTTTTTTTAATTTAAAAGTTGTGAAAATACTATTAAAATATAAAATCAGTGTTCAATAGATGAACAAATTGCGAAAGTCAATGATCATGTTTTTGAAAAATATATTAACTAATTAATCAAATTTTATGTCCATACACAAATTAATTTTAATTTTGTGGACAAGCAAAAAAATACTTCTTTTCAAAGAAAGGGTACTTCTATACATGTACCTACATGTGAAAATAGAAAGAATCCCAAAAATCCCCATAATTAAATTGAAAATCATTGTGCTGAAATTCGATAAACAAAATTAAAATTTATTTTATCATTCTAAAAACTATGTTGCTAACGATAATGAATCATTCAGTAAATATTACATTTTAGATACAAAAGATTCTGCTATGAATCGTCTACAACACGAAATAGACTATGAACAAAAAATTAAAAAAACTACGTAAGATTAAAATGTTTGATAAATGAAAATTACTATAGATTCAAAGAAGAATAAATTTTATTTTTTAAATCTATTATAAATCTAATTTTTTTATAGTAGTCGTACTAACTATTTTAATGGGTAAAATGAACATGGTAATGGATAGCATTATCTGACTGTTGACAACTATCTTGGGCTGGATTCTTCAAACTACGCCCATTTCTATGATCGTATGCTTGTTGATGATTGAGCCACCAGTTTTGTCTATTGCTACCGCCATTGCGGCGACGACGGCCTTTAAAATCTATAAAATAATCCATAATTATTAAAGAGAACTATTTTACTAAAATTTCTTAGACATTTGTATTTATATTTGAAGACGAGTATTATTTTATTCTGATTCTTTGAATATAAATTCAAATATTTAAGAAATTCTCGTTCAAAAGTTCTCTTTAGTTAATTAAACTTACTATTGTTTTCAACTCCTGGTGCCTGTACTTGTTGAGACACTGGTGGTCGACGGAATGGTGCCTGGCTTTGCCTAGATAATGGTCTCGATGTTGGTCGAGGCTTTCGTCCTTGTACTCGTTGAGGCACTGATGAAACTGCTGCAGGCTCATTTGATGGTTGTGGTGGTAACTGACGTAATGGTACCTGAGTTTGCCCAGGTAGTGGTATCGATGCTAGTTGAGCTGTTGATAGTCCGGCTGGTGGTACTGCTGCAGGCTCATTTGATGATGGTGGTGGTGGTGGAGGTGGTGCAGCTTTCAGATAACTTGTTAAATCAGCCACCATTTTTCGTAACTCAGCATTGCTAGCTGCTTGACGAGAAAGCTGTTCTCTCAAATACATATTTTCAGCTTTATAATCGTGTTCTAAAAAAAAATATATAGAGAGTAGATCAAAAAACATTCTGCTCTATTGTCACATGCTTATTTTAGAAAATAATCAATATATATAATTATTGTAAAATAATTTCATCTGGATTGAAATTTATTAATATAAATATATAATAATTTTTGATCCTATAAAAATCATTAAACATTCATTACATATAGTAATGATTTTCTAAAATAAACATGTAACGTGGAGTTAAAATAAATCCGTTGTCCTTTTCACATGTTTCATTGTTGTCATTTATTTTCACTATTGATATCAAAATAGATGATACAATGTCATAAAGTTGTGTTATTCAAATTGATATCTTATCATCTTAAATCACAATTTTCAATGACATTGAACAATCTGATTTATATATTAATTGTTATGATTGTTCACAACAATGAAACGTGTGGAACGAATAACCTATTAATTCTAACCCAACTAACCAATAAATTGATCAATTTATTTTAACTTAATTTCACGCTTATGAAAAAGACAAAAATTAATATACATAAGAAATCCAGGAAATTTTCCATATGATTCCAAAGTTTTCAACAACTTATTTCATTAAAAAAAACATCTTACCTTTCTGTTGCGACATTTTAGCGGTTACTGTTGATTCATTATTAAGAGTAATTGAATCATACAATGTTAATAAGACTTAATTATGTGCCTGTTAAGTGATTAATAAATATAATAATATCAATACCACAGTGATACAGAAATGTTAAATATTTTTCTTTACATAATATGTTAATTTTAAGATTGGAGCATATTTCGACTATTCGTTGAAGGAGTCCTAGTGTTTTCCCGCCTTTTATTGACTATGAATAATACTTGAATTATACAATGTTGATAAGACTTAATTATGTGACTGTCAAGTAAGAAATGAAAATATTAATATCATTAACACAGTGATGCAGAAATGTTAAATATTTCCTTCACATGATATCTGAAATTCAAGATTCGACCATATTTTCGACGATTCCTTAAAGAAGTCGTACTGTTTTCCCTTTTTCTGTGGTTTATTAAGAATATTTGAATCATACAATTTAACACAAAATTCTGCTCTATCTTTTACCTGTTAAAAGTTATACAGGTTTCACTCGCACTTACACAAAATTTCTGCGCACGCGCCGAGTATTGTAAAGCGTAAGTGCGAAATGCTCACTCCAACCGTAAGTGTGACGAAGACACTATACGGTAAGTGAAGACGGGATGTTTTAGACTCATGCTGGTTACTTCAAAAGTCTTTCCGAGCTCGAAATTCAGCGCGAGAATTTTTCTAAGTTCGACGCGCTTCAAATGTCAGAGAAAATTAGTCATTTAGGTCCCATATCATATACATAGATCAATAAAGAGTTAAATTTCTTGTCGATCTAGCTATACTTTTTGAGGTACTTTTTTTCGATTTTTCAGCACAAAAAAATAATTATGTGGGAGAGAAAAAATTTATATCTTCCGCATAATTATCTCAAAACATTTAAATATGTACATACATGTTCTATACACCTCTGAGAACATGTATGTCAATTTTCGCACGTTCGTAATGACTGGAAGTCATTCATTTGAATAATTTAAACATTAAAAACAAATAGAAACATTAATTATCCAGGAGGGAAAAAATTGATATCCCTTGCCGAATTACCTCGACCGATCTCAATAAATGTTTCTTCCTCATTCAAATTCACATGTGTCAAAAACATGTATAAAAAAAAAGAAAAATTAAAAATCCTTACGAATTCAGATTTAAACAGTAACACTCCTGTAACAGGTATCTTCCTCAGGACTTAAAAATGAAACAGCGGAAGGAATGATTTATGTATACGTTGCGAAACTTAATTGACGAAGGTAAACAAAGATATGTAATATAACTAAATATCGAGCCCGAAATCCTCAGCTTAACAACTAAAAAATGCATACTACCTTGAGTAAAATTGTCATTACATCTGGCGTTGAACTGCGATTACTATGCGGGTTCAGGTATCGGAAGTTTCAGACGCCCACAGATTTTCATACTTTGGGACTTTGAGGAATGCTAATGCGCTAATAAGAATATGAAGTTGTCTACAGTGAAAATTTCCTATAAATAAATTGTAAACAAGTTGCGAAACTGTTTTGATGACGATTTCTTGTGAAGATTAGTGAAACAAGTATTTGAGCGAAATGTCATTGGTTGGGAATAATTGTTACTACTGTTTATCGGCAGTTAAATTCGGACTCCTCTAAGGAGTAGTTGAAATGAAGCCAATTTTATAATTCAGAAATAAGGTGAAGAAAATATTTTACATTTCTTCATCACTACGTTATAAATATTAATGTGTTTATAAATTACTTGCGATTCACATAATCAAGTGCCATTAATATCGTATGATTCAATTTTTTTCTAATGAATAATAAGAGCAGAGAAAGACGTACTACTTTTTTACGAAATAGTCGACGTATGCTCGCATCTTAAAATGAAGAATTATGGTAGAGAAAATATTTTAGATTTCTGCATCACTTTGGTATTGATATTAAAATTTTTATAAATAACTTAAAGTCACATAATCAAGTTTCATCAATATCGTAGGATTCAATTTTTTTAATAAACAATAAAAGCAAGAAAACGGGATGACTGCTTTCTGAAATAGTTTTAAACATGTTTGAATCTTAAAATTAAGATATCAGGTTAAGAAAGATATTTTAAATTCTGCATCACTATGGTATTGATGTTAATATAATTATTAATCACTTGACAGTCACATAATCACGTCTCATTAATATTGTATGATTCAATAATTTTTTCATAAACACTGAAAGGCAAGAAAACAGGACGACCTTTTTAGGAAATTGATCATTGTTAATTATTTTTTTAATCTAACTCTCCGAATATGAAATTTTAGTATGCTTTGACTGTTTTTCGGAAGAGTCGTCGAGTTTGTTCTAGCTTTTCATTGTCTTTTATAGAAATTAAATGATTCGATAATGATAAAAATTTATTACGTTTCTATCGAGTAATAAAAAAAGATGTAAATATTATAATGCAGGGATACAAAATTGTTAAGTTTCACTTTAGTTCGTTATTCAAATTTATAGCGGACGAGATGTATAGCCGGCGTATTTGATTACCTTGTTTGCATCAAAAAATTAATACAATCAGAATACAATAAAAAAGCATGTTCATTTATCTGTCTCCATAGCTATTATCTCTTGAATGCCGTTTAATTAGGAGCGTACAAATACCTAATTCTGTATATGTTTATGTTTTATCTAACATTATATTTTGTCTGTTACTTAATTATTTTTTGTATGCCTACGCTATTGTAATTTATCTTTCCCATTTACCCAATAAACGCAACGCCATCTATTAGATTTTCTTTTTATCTGGTCACGGTAACGCAGTGTTCTCTCTATTCTCTCTGTTTTACTTCTGTTAATTATGCCCGGCCTACTTCCTTGACGCGCGCAAATGGTACCTTCCTATTTGTTAATTTTAGATGTGTTTATAATTTAAAAAGTATTCGTTTAAAAAAATTTTACTTCCGGAAATCGATTCATTTCATCGTTTTGAATACCTGGTTTTCGGGAAATAAATAGGTCGTATGTCACCCTGTAACATTGTGTTAATAACAATTAAACATTGTTACTAAAAAGTGATTATTGATCATAGTAATATTTAAATTATAAGTTTTAAATTGTTATAAACAAAAAAATATGGACCCTTTCTCTGTATATGAGTACTTTTAACGTATTTTTTTATAAATTGCAGCAGTTTCTAGAACACGTGAGTAGACTTTAATGTTCCGTGTTACTGATGAAATAGAGATTAACTTCATGATGGAATTCAATATTAGATCAGGATACTCTTCAGTGAGTCTATATAATAATGATCACCATATAGAAGAATGTTTGTAGCATTTCTGTTAACCAAGCTGAAGTTAATCTTCTTTCAGAAAAAAAATTATCAGCCAAGTAAAAATTTTTGTCTTATAATACAATTTGATTTTAAATCTGTTTAAAATCATTGTTGAACTAATCTAATCTAATCCTTTAGATTGATACCATTGATCCATCATCCTTGCTTTTTTATAACCTGGATTGATCGACCGATCTAATAATCATAAATATGCAAATGGTTGAATTCTTGATGAAATCAAACAGAAAACAATTTGGTTAACACAAAATACTTACGAATAATCAAAAACGACTGAATCAAATAAACACAATGCCAAAATTTGATTGAACGATGAACTGCATTGATAAACAGTTAAAAATTGAATAAAATTCGTATGTTTTAATTGAAAAATGATTATGCTACTTATATAATTTAATTCATTCTTGTTGAGGCAATTAATACTGCTGGTAGCATATATCCGCTGGACATAAGATTTTTTTAATTTCTCAATTAAAAATCAATCAATAAAAATATTGTTAATAAACATCTATTGTAAATTGATTAACACTTCAACTTCTATGCTTTTTTTTTAAAAAAATGAATTGGTTTTTTAATAATCAATTTATTTCTTGTCATCTTTAACAAAATATTCGCAAGAGAACGCCACTATCTATTCCGTGTTTGCTACAATTTGAAGATTCATAATTGCATCTCTACCTAGTAAGTAAGTTAGTTAGTAAAAAAATAACTTTTTGAATTCGCGAATACGTATCGATAAGAGTAGTAAAATTCTGTATATATGAAGATGACGCTAGTGTTGCGCTGACAATCACAAAACGTTCAAAAACATAAGAATTGCTAAATTTAATTCGATAAGATAAGAACAATAGGGTGCTGTGGGTTACAAAGAACAAGTTAATACTGTGATCTAAATCATACAGAGAATTTTCTGGATTTTTCATGTATATAAATTTTTGTCTTTTTCATAAGCGCGAAGTTAAGTTGAAGTAAATTAATCAATTTTTTTGGTTAGTTGGCTTAGAATTAATAAGTTAGTCGTTCCACACCTTTCATTGTTGTAAAGAATTATAACAATTGATATATAAATCAGATTGTTCAACGTTATTTAAGATTGTGGTATAAGATATCAAGATCATAAGATGTCAATTTAAATAACACAACTTTATGACATTGTATCATCTCTTTCGATATCAATAGTGAAAATAAATGCCAACAATGAAACATATTTGTTCTAACTTGCAACATTAAGTAGCTTTTAATTATTCAATAAAGTTTTTCAGTAGTTTAATTTAATGTTTTTATACATTTTAAAATATTTGTACGTCGCCATCGAATGACTATTAGATTAACGACAGTTTGTTAGTTAACAACGATTGCTTGACGATTAGATTGTTCATAGCAACGAGGGGAGAGTTTTTTATCTTCAGTTTTTCACTGTGACTTGAGTTGAACGCACGGATTTTTTTTTGATTAATTGCTGTCAATTATTAATAAACATTTTTATTTATTTACTAATTTTCTGAAGTTGTTATTGAGTCTTATTTTACAATATAATCAATAAGCTAATGTTATAAGTTTTTATTTTCTGCACAAAGATAAAGATTGTTCTGCAATACAAATCATTGGTATTATTACTTTTATATTGTAAAAAGGTAAATTGAAAGGGACGTTCATGCATTTCTACGTAAGATTTTTTCTCTGAACTCCATCCTACTACCAGTTGGTCTTACAATAAATCGAGCTTTTTATTTTCTTGGTCTCAGCAACATCTGATAACTCATTGATAACTGTAAGGAGTGATTCTAACCGTCGGAGGGGATAGTTTTTTTGCGGCGATGTTTAAAACATTGATAAGTTTGATACTTTTATATTCATCTTTTGAAGTTTTTGATCGTTTATCAATTTTACCACCTCTCACTATTATTTGAGATTTAAATCGTTCTCGAATGAAAGGCTTTTTCGTCCACTACTCCTCATAAATTATTTTGAGTTCTAAATTAGAGCCGGGTTGAATTTCTGATTCTTGATTTACTAGCTCAAGCTCTAGCCTTTGACAATTCAGGTGTTGAAACTACTGGAGTTGATTTAGTTTTTTGTAATTCTTCAACATTATCAAGTGACATTTTTTTAATATGTGAAGGAGGTAAATATTCAGAAATTTATTGATTATTTTTAAAAATTTTTGCTTGATCAGCCATTGAAAAGATATATTTTATGTGAACTTCCAATTTTTCTACTTTATCAGTTTCTTCAGCATAGCAAGGATCATTATCGTCATTAGATTTATGTTTAATGTCTGTCATTATTCCGCATGATCCATTGTCTTCATTTTTTGTTATGCCATAAACGAATAGATTAATAGGCACCGGTGGAAGAGTTGGAAAAAGCAAATTTTCAATGAGAAGTTCATTTTTTCCGTCGAGAAAATTGACTTTAAAGTTGCTATGAGATTTACTTAATACAATTTTTGAATAATAATCTTTATCAGACCATTTAGCAAAACATTTTTTTTTCGTTTAAAGCATCACTTTGCATCAGAAACAGGAGTGAAACTTTTTAAAATAGCAAGAGATTGTCGCCTAAGTCTGCTTGGTGTTGATGAAGATGCTGAAACTTTGCTTTCCTCGTTTTTTTTCATTCTTTCTACAACTTCTCTGTTAGTTCGTAAGAAACATGTACATCTAGCTTTTTTCATGCTTGGAAACACCTTGTGGTGGAGAAAGTAGATTATCTTTATTTGTAAGATCCACTAGAAGGAGCACTTGATAAGCTCGCATAAGACATTGTAGAAAGGCTAAATAAGAGAGAATAGAAATAAGGACTATTGCTAGATCTAGATGATGATAGAGCGTTACTATCAGATATATCTGCGATATTGGAAGTATTGCAGTTTTTTTCTTCTCCACATAGAATGAAAGTCATTTATTTTTTCATAATAAACTGCTGAAACCTCTTCACTAACTTATTCTTTTGTAGTCTCATTGATGTGATGTAGGCAGATAACTTTTAACAACACATGTATTTTTTTTTAACGAAAAGAGTTTGGATCTATCTCTAGATAGGAACGATTCTCTTTTGCTATCACACATAAATTCCGATTTATTACCTGCATTCAACTTTTTCTATATAGAAATTAGTTATATTTATTATTAATATTATTTGAAAAAATTGTAAATAAAGTATATTAAATTTAAATACTGTCTTTTCGGACAAACTGGGTTATTGTTATTTACAGTTACACATTTTTGACGGTAATTTTTATGATTATATTTTGCATTCTGAGACTGCCTATTGCGTTTCTCAAGTCTGCCTATCGCGACTATTGATAATAGAATTATATTAGCTAAAATTATTATTTTAATCATTATTAATTGAAATCGAAATCAATATCATGTCAACCGATTCCTGAGAATAAAGACCACATATCCAAATTCTTTCTCAAATTGATAAAGAGTTTAGTGATCCCGATGCATATTTCATGGCGAGAAGTCATTGGGTGTGTAGTTATCATAATACCATGATATTCATAATTCTGACTCATTGAAAAATAAAATTGTTGATGATCAATATCTAAATTCTTCGAAATGTCTATCTATTCTGTTCGTTTGAAGTAAATCCTATCATTTTTCCAACAGTTTAACAACAGAACAATTGTTAGGATCATGGTGCTTTTGCTGTATCGTTTGCGGTATCATTAGATTTTGGAAAGTTCCGAAAAAATGTGCAAAATAGTGCTGATAAAATGCGCAATCATTTATTACAAATTTAATACAACTCGCAAACTATCGCTCTGATTACATAAATTAATGTTCACTCCGTACTTACTGTAGACAGAAATAAAATTAAAGTTACGAACACTCAGACAGATAAATAGCAAACCAGCCACGAAAGTTGTAAAGCAACTCCAGCAAAAAAACAAAAGAAATCGTTCGATATTATTCCTTCAACTAGTATTCAAGAAGAAATACTCGAAAATAATGAAAAGCTCAACTATTTACATGGATATCATTTTAGAATGCTCCTGAAAAAATATACTGATTTAATTCACAGAGATTCACTATTTATCTAAAGACCTAAAGAAATATATCCTTTCACCCTTGGGAGAAGCATGTACAGATTTTACATAGTAATTCTGCTGTTCATTAGATATGTACTAATTACTATAATATTTGTATCTATTTTAATTCAAAAGTGGTAAAACACTGTACTTTCTAAAAGTACAAGAGGAACAAAATGATGTTGATTTTTAATTTCGGAATTGCATTTGCAACTTTACTTTTTAATCAAAAACCTGAAAATTCAATTTATGATCATTTACAAATGCAAATGCATTTAATGAAAATGTTCAAGCTGGAGAATATAATTTATTTTCCAGCCTTGATAAGAAATAATGATAGTTCAAACAGTCTACCTCTTAAACGTACTAGAAAGTCAGAATGTTAAGCTTAGCGTCATGAAGGTGCATATTGCAGCAATAGTTGAGAACCAGTCATAAATAACTTCGACACACTCTGCAAATCAATGTCATAGACTGAATTCAAATTCTAGTGACAAAAGTGAATATCAAAAAGTCAAATCATTTCAAAATGTAAGTGATAAGACGAAGAACATTTCAAAAAACACTTCAATACCTATTCCACCATGTAAACCGAAAAATATGTTGATTCTGTTAGAAATAATGCGGAAGTTGGACGTAATTATATATTAAATGATAATTCAAATATTAAACACAATATCTGTGTTCAAACTAGTGTAAAAGTAAATTGTAATATCAAAAATTCTAGTTATGCAAACGTAAATGATAACTCCATAGCTTTGACCCGTAGATAAAGATAATTCTCATAATCGATCTCTTAATACAAGTAGAGTATTCTTAATCGATTCTGGAGACATCGATAGTCAAAATATATTAAGTCATAAGAGTAAACTTTAAATTGGTGAGAAACCATCTGACAAAACTATATGACTAAAAGGGAAGACTGATTATAAAAATAACATTGCTATTGACGATGAAACTGATAATCTGAATAACATAGTTGATTTTGTAATGTCATTATCTATCATGACATGAAAGATTATTGCATGTAGCTTCCGTTGAATTGAATCATGGCTCTTGAGGCTGCCGATACATTATTTGGTATTCCATTATACGATACATATACACACAACACGTTTCGATAATTAAATCTATCGATAGTAAGAAGTAGAATGGTAAAAAATATTTAAAAAATGGAAATTTGGATCCTGGCGCAACCAAAAACTTATTATCCAAATCGTCCTATTGAATTAGAAGATTGTCTTTACTGAATTTTGTCTCTCAGTATGGCGTCAGTAAAGACAAACCAAAAAAAGATGGCCGTGAAGTGAATGAAAAGAGCCTGTCATCATTTTTAATTCTACATTTAATTGAAATTATAAATTTAATGTTTATATATTGAACCTGAAAAATATTATTATGCGTTGTCATTGCTATACTAACCATGGAGAAATATTGAAATTCTTAAAGATAATTACGATATGTATGCTGAATCCTTCAAAATAATTCCTAGTACCTTACACAAGTGGTAAAATACCATTAAAAACATGTGAAACTACTGAAACTTCAGATTCAATATAACAGAAAATCGAAAAAATGAAGATGATAATTTAGGCACGCGAATAACAACGAATGACAATTTGCAATCACGAAACGTTAAAGAATTTAGAACCGATAACCAAGTAAATTCTACATCAGTAAATGGTGTGCTCGTTCGAGACTACGTCGCTAATGATGATAATGCAACAAACAAGGTTAAAGCGATGATTTAACAATTGAATAGGGAACAATTACGTATATTTAATAAAGTAAAAGAAGCTCTTAAGTTAGAACATGGAGTTTTGCGACTGTATGTAAGTGATGGGGGTAGTATTGGTTAAACTTTTTCAGTACATACGATAAAATGTTTTGTACAAAGCGAACTGAAGAAAAAAGTCATTTTATCTGAACCTACAGGAATCGCTTTTAATATTAATGGCGTTATTGTTTATGAAGCGTTTCAGGTGCCAGTTAAACATGGTTATGCCTGTCAGTACAGTCAGTTTATCAGATAATGCCTTACAAGCGTTGAGAAGTGAGTTTGAAAATGTCATTTCAATTATATATTTGTTTATCTATCATAAGAAAAGACAACAAAATTTATTGATATGCGGCAAAAAAATGACCTTGAATATACATTTGATTTCTCGGTTTCGTGTAGGTGCACTAACTGGTAATGACGTTAAATTGTTAGCAAAAGGTAGTAATCAAATCCGAATCCAAGTACGATGATCGATAAAACGACATATGTACACACATGAACCAATTACCTGATCACAGTGTATGTTCATTACCAACATGTAATTAAAGTGATATTTTGAATTGTTTGATGTTGGGAAAAATTTCAGCACCAAAAATGTCCCTTGTTGCGAATAATACAAAGAATTGTTCGAAAAAGTTTTTTCAAAAATCATCTTCAATATTAAAAAAATTAGATAATAATGATACACGTGCTGCGGAATTGGCGAAAGTTATCGTAGTCAGAATTGGAGCAAAGATCATCATAAGGCGAAATATTGATGTATCTTTAGAACTTTTCAACAGAGCCACTATTGTATCAATATCGAAGTCTAGTGATGCTTGTGAAGATTTTGATTCAATAACTATCAAATTCTATGATAGAAAAGAGTACATAATACGACAAATATCTGCTAAATTCTAAATAATGAATGATGCACATGAGATTCGACGACAATCCCCTATATGTTTAAGTTATGGTATAACAGTTCATAAAAGTCAATGATTATGTTTGAGAAATGCCATCATTGATGTTGGTAACAGCGTTTTTTGTACCGGACAAACTTATCTCGTGTAACATCATTAGAAGGCGTTCATTCGATAAACTTTGGCCCTTCTCTGATCAAACCCAGTACATTTGCAATTTGAGATAATAATCGTTTGAGAGAAATTTATCAATCGGACTTACAACACATCAAAATAAATAAAAAACGTCGAATGAAAGTGATAGACCCTAGAAGTAACATATAATTTTGTATCACTGAAAATGAGATGAAACTATGACCTATAAACTATTAAAAAATTGTTTATAAGACCAATTTAATTCGAAAGAGCAAAATAAATTACGAGATACGTTTATTTGCAATCTTTTAAATAACATGGAAATCTATTTCGAAGAAAATATTCCTTTTTTCTGAATTCGTACTAAAATAAAAAAGATAGATCATTTATAAATTGCACGGAAAACATATGTGAAAATTTTTGCTAGACTGTTGGAATCACAATGATTTTTTAGACCAAGCAAAACGGATAATTGCAATATTTTTATAACCTAAAATTCCACAATAAGACACGCAGTTATCTCTAGATGGAAAACCTACTAATTATTGATCGCGATAATATTTAAATAACAAATTTTAGATTGTTATTTACAATAACAATAAAAATCTATGAAATATATTTAAATTCTTCCAACAAGTAATTCTTTTTCTACGATAAAAAAGTTACCACTCATGACAAATTTCATTACTGATTTCGTTTTGAGAATCGATAAAATATTGTACATATTTCTATTTTTTATACGAGTATTTTAATTATAACTATTTTTATTTTTAAAAAACTCAAGAATTTCGTCTCAAAAAATTGTCTAATTTTGAATTAACAAAAGAATTATCGAATTAAATTTTTAGGGCACGAGACAGCTATAAACTGTACAGTTATATGTACGTTTGTGCTTACCAGTTTATAAATGCCTTTATTTGTATCGAATAATTGATAAACGTCAATGGTCAATTAACTTGAATATTTCCAGCCAAATTACTTTGAAAATAACTAAATGAAGTCTCTGACGAGAGTGTGTAGTCTAGTTTCAGTAGAATAGGCGAAAAACAGCCCGTAATACTCATAATTACTTAATAAACGTAAACAAATAGCAAATTTAATTTTTTCCAGCTTAATTTCCTCAATACCGAATACATGAGGAACTCAGTTACCATTCATCATTCGGTGGTTAAAAAGCACGTTTATGAGAGCCTGTAATCGTAGAAAATAGTTAAGAAATGTCAATGATTTCGTGATTAATGTTTTTAAACCGAGATTTCAGCAGTACAGACTGAATCAGGTCTTCACATGAATATTTATCACTGTAGCAGCTATAATTTGATCACGTCTAGTAGTAGCTATCAACAATTGAATACTATCAATGACCATTCTATTCAAGTATTTCAAGGAAAATAGTAGAGGCAATTAACGTTCATAATCCTTCAGCCGATAATTGATTGAAGTGTTTTCATTACAATACCTCTGAGAGGTACGTTAACGGTCGTTATCAACGTTATATCTACGTTTCCTCCCATGAGTTGTTCATAGCAGCCTAAATTGGTAAAGAATGATTTAAAAACAAAACAAGTCAAATTACTTAGATATTTCCAGCTAAACTATTTTAAAGTAAACCAAATAAAGACACTGATCAGGGTGTCTAGTCTCGTTGTATTATAATGGGCGCATAGCAACCTGTAATACTAATAATTGCTCAATAAAGGTGAACATTTGGCTAATTAAATTTTTTCCGCTTACTTTTCTCAGTCCAGACTACATGAGGTATTTAATTGGGTAATTATTTAGTTCAACCTCCACCGGCTCAATGACCTTGACCTTAAAATATGTAAATTTTGGGGTTATTCTGAGTAAGATGATATACATACACATTGGGCGCGGAAATGCCTAAAAAAATGTAATTATATTAAATCCAGAATTTGTCCTCTAGTTGCTAAACATTCGATCGATGATAGCTCGTTTTTTTTTCAATTAATTACGAAGAGTACATAGTTTGTAATACAACTTTTGATCATTAAGGACGAATGTTTTGTACAATTTTAGGGATAAAAAAATTCGATGTTGGCTTAATAACTTTTTAATAATTTGATATAATTTAATAATAATTCTCTACCGTCTATCTACAGATATTTAAATTTAGTGTTCGAGCAACTAGCGCTGCCACAATATCCTTCAAGAACTAAATGACCGGAAAGCACAGATGTCATTTACGGCTGCTATCTATATTTTGAAAAACTGATATGATGAAAACTAAAAGCCACTTTGTTACTTTATTCTGCAATTACAACAGTGTATTATTAAGACCACCATGCTATGGGGAGAATCTCACGTATCTTGTATACGCGGAAGACGTGGTATCTTCTTAAAAAATTTTTAATACTCCTATTGCGGATGTTGACATGGCCTCGATCTAAAGTGAATGAAATAATTCATGAGGCTCATAATTCTCCTTCTGGTGGTCATTTTGGTATTAATAAAACGATTTCAAAGATTCGTCAACGATTTTTCTGGGCAACTCTTAAGCAAGATGTTGAGATTTGGTGTAAAAAATGCAAAGTTCGTTTCGCTAAAAAGGGTCTCCATAAAAAGTCATCCAACTGATTATTCATTATGATGTGTGAGTCAATTTTGAAGAAATAACTTGTGGACTAAAGCTCAACAAACTACCAATAGAATCATGTGGTTTGAAATTTATTGTTCCAATATCACTGTAAACTTCACGGTGTAGTTCATTATTATTGGGCTTAATAGAAATTGATAATCGAGTATGGCTTCCTGTGGGTATTTTGATAATTTTATTTTCACCATTGAGTGTACAATTTTAGACACAAGTGTCCGCAATTATCTGTACTGTTATCTTGATGTTTTTCATGATTGTACAGTATTTTATCAACATTAAGATATTTCATAAGCTCATGTGGTAGCTGCAAATTGCCAAAACTGTCATAATATATAACTTTATTACCACGTTTTTTATATGCCACCCAATGAGTTCCAGGTCTAGTTTTATCATCGAGATTAATAATTGCTGATTCATTTTTCCACGGTGAAGATTTTAGAAGATCATTTCGCATAAAAACACCACGAAAAAAGGGTATTTTCATGATTTTGTCATATTTTTAAAGTTCAATATCAGTCAGTGCACGATGGGGTAAGTTTTTTTTTACCGGTTTCAAATAAAATCCTAATCCTCTCTCGTGCGGTTTTAGACGTAGACCTTTACCCAAAGCTATTGCTTTCATTTTCTTGTTACGTCGTTTAGCTTCTTCTAATTGAAAAACAAGATAATATGCGAACCTATTTTGTATGGGACGACATGAAGATATTGACTGCTTCTATCTTTGTCAAACTTATACACGAATTCCTAAACATTTGGTGCGTGACAATACAAACTTTCCTGTACTTTACAGGCAAGATGACACGAATCTAAAACACATTTACGATGATCATGTAAATACTGACATGACTTATTCTCATTTTCGAGATATATGTTCAATGTGCTGGAATAATAATGAATATGGCTTCTTGGTAATTGATAAAGACAGCGATCTCAATAATGGGCGATATAGAAGAGGATTTGATTGCTTCATAAGTGTAAATTCACCGTGAATACATTAAAATGTACATTATGTATGTGATTGTCAAAGTGTCAACATGAAAACTACGAAGCTGCAACAAGAAAAAAAAATATTGCATCGAATAGCGAAAGTTAGTGATGCAATACGCCAAAAGCATAAGTTGATTAAACGTGAAAGAGATATGACTTAACAAACCATGAGTGAAATATTCAAACCTATGGTGACTCCTCTTAAATATTTAGCTGATAAAACACTTATTAGAGAGGAACCTCATGAAATAAAATGAAAAAAGAAGAACCTAAAGAAGAGCCTAAAGAAGAAGTTGAAAGCAAACAAGAAAGCCTTACACCTGATTATGAAATAACTGATGATGATTCTTATACAACAGCAACAATTACCCATCAAAGTACTCCTATTAAAGACATACCTGTAGTAAGGTATTTGGAGATGTTCGATTCTAAGCTCTTGTCCAAAGAATTAGATACAAAGTATGGCATACGAAAGATAAATGGTTATCGACTGATAATTGGTGATTCTGAAGTCAGGTTCGACAATAATTTTATTTATATTGGTGATAAAAATACAATACTACTTCTGGTGTATTGGAATTATTATTTATGAATTCGACTGATCAATCAAAAATAACAAAAGAAGATGAAAATACTTATGGCAGAATTATCAGTATGACAAACGCCTATCGAAAGCATTATCTTTGTGACAGAAGTATCAGAGTAGATAAGAATTTGAAAAAACTGCTGGAAATTTCAGTCATACTAACGAAATTTTATCAATTTTAGAGGAATTGCGTAAAGCTGAAATGATTTATTAATCTGATGTATTCTACACAGCTACTCATTCTCTGAAGAACTTTTGAACTGAGAAGTTTAATAATGAGTGTTGACGTTTTTGGACGACAATTAGCGAAAGATATTGTGAAAAGTGCTGTTCGTGGGCCTCCTGGTGAAGGATTGAAATTAACTGTGGATCAACAGTTTGACACGGATAATAAGAGATTGTGTAATCTCGCTGAACCAGTAGATTTGAATGATGCAACATCATCAGGAGTAATTGAAAAAAAGATTACAATTTCAAAAAATTTATTGAAATAGAATTACGTCTGTTACGCGAAACTGTAGCAAATTTAAGAAGAATTGTTGAAGAAAATAGAGAAAGAATCAAAAACATTAATGTTCAAGTAGAGCAACATATTGAATCATCACAAGAACATCGTCAACGTCTGAAAGAAGAATTAAATGAAACAATTGAACTGCATGAGTCATATCGATTACGTTTACTGAAAAAAGCAAATCGTAAACAAGCTGAAAGTATTAAACAATTGAAAGAAAATATTCGGAAATATCTTGATCAGCAGCATCATGAACAAGGAGAAAAAAATAATAACTGAAGAGCTGCATAGGCCGGTCAGAAGAAATTATCAACGACGACATGTTGATATACGTGGGCTCGATGAAACTTGGCAAGCTGATCTCGTTGACATGACAGCATATAAATGACAGCATAATAAAGGTCATCAGTATTTATTGACTATTATTAATATTTTTTTTTAAAATACGCTTGGGCTGTGCCTACAAAATCTAAAAATGGTAACGATGTAGTTCTTGCAATGAAATCGATTCTATCACAAAAAAGAGTGCAAAAATTTTTGCATGTTGATGGAGGAAAAGAATTTTACAATAAAGAATTTGAAGCACTTATGAAACAATATAATATCAAAATGTATTCCACATTTAGTAATCTTAAGGCATCTATATGTGTACGATTTAATCGCACGTCAAAAAGTCAAATGTGGAAACAATTTACATTGCGAGGTAATAACCAGTGGATAGACATCTTACCAAAATTGATGACGTCATATAAGAATAGCAAACATAGAACCATCAAAATAAAACCGATTTATGTTACTTCAGCCAATGAGAAACAATCACGTCATACTATCTACAATAATAAACTTGAAGTTCAACAAAAAATAAAAAAGACTAAATTTAAGGTTAAGGACAAAGTACGCAGAAGTAAATATAAGCATGTCTGTGAGAAGGGATACACCCCTAATTCGACAACTGAAATCTTTAATGTCAGTCAAGTATTGAACACTGATCCAGTAACCTACAAGCTTGTCGACTATCAAGATCAACCGATTGAAGAAGATTTTTATCAAGAAGAAATTGACTAAGGTTCAATACCCTGATATTTATTAGGTAGAAAAGTTCTGAAAAAACGTGGTAATCAAGCTTTTGTCAAGTGGTAGGATTCGATAAAACACACAATAGCTGGATTAACATAAAAGATTTATAATACCAATTATAATAGACCAATAAGAATGAAGATGATTCTGTCATATTATTTGTAGAAGATGAGTTCAATACAAACTAATGTAATAATTTATAATATTTTTTTTTATTGAATAAATTTTTTTTTCTTACAAATTGTTTTTTTTTAACATAAACCTTATATTTAAAATAATTCATTTACACTATTTAATATAAATTATAACCCAAAGAAAGTGTATCAGTTGTTTGTGCTAAAAGAACTCTTTTATTGTCTTCCTAACTTAATGCTAATTTTTGTCTACTAATTGTATGTACTTCATGTTTCTTGCTGACTATATAATATTCCGTTTGACATAATTTTCCATGATTAAGTAAGCATTTTTTGTAATCATCAAATGTTATAGATTTATTGTTGCAGTTTTGACACAGTTTGCTTTACTACATTTGTCTTTTTTATTTTGAACTTTAAATATGTTCATTTTAGCTTTTAGACCAATGAATTCCGTCATTATTTCACCTTTATTTCGTCTTTTATAAGGCCTACAATTCTTTTTCTTAATTAATGGAATATTAAAACGGTTATTTGGTGAATAGTCTGAGGTGTCAAATTATGTATATTATCTTTGATGCAATCATAAATATCAGCATTGAGAAATTAAACTATCTGTATCTGTGTATAATAATTTTACCTGATTGTCTGTAAATTGTCTTTTAATTAAATTGTAATGGAAGTCATAAATAAACATTTTTGAAAGATCTAAAACTACAAATCCTAGGTATATCGGCTTATTAAATATATATCTTTTTGCTCCATTCCTATTATCACCATGTCATTGTCAAAAATTATACTATTGTGGAATTTTGGGGAGGCAATGAGATTTTTTGCACCATACCGACCTTCCCCACTCTGTAACTAACTTCACATCTTTATACTTCCGAACGTTTTACATTGTTTTTCCGTAAACTGCATTCTTCATTAATTTATAGAAATTCTTTTCAAAATCATTTTTAGATTTTGTCGTAAATCTGTATTTAGATTTACATACTCCTTCATCCATGGTGATTGATTGAATTTGAGGATCCTATGGATTTTGGTTACAATCATTCCTAAATCGAGACATTGTTTCAAATTTCTGTAGTGAATCACATATTCAAGTTTAGGTAATAATGTCGTCATAAGTTTGCTGCTATTGCTGTTTGGAGGTTTACGGTGTTCAGGACACAATGGCAGATCTTTATGATGCTCGTGTAAGATTTTTGGATACTCTGAATAAACCTCGAAAATGTAACCAACTGAAGAATCATTGGAGATATTTTTAATTCTTTCACAGATATTAGAAATATTGATGTCATCTTCCACCCATTCAAATGATCCAGTTGGTAGATACTCACTTATTGCTGCTCCATACAAATTATTGTCAATTATTATACATCAAAATACATGAGATATGATATATTTTCATTGGGGTTATAATCATTACACATATACGGGTTATTTGCTTTTGCATATCTATTTGAACACTGTGCCACTTCTTCTCTAATACCTTTTTCTATGAAATTAAGCATTTCCACATTGTCCAAGAGTTCGAGTTCAATTTCTGTATATTTCAACATAGCATCAAAAGCTAATCCAGGTGCAGTGTAGTAATGTAACGGATCAAGCTCATAAGTAGAGATACAACTTTGCCTAAAATTTTGAAAAATGTCTGCTAACAGAAGAACGTCTGTTTTTAAATATAAATCTAAATATTTACCGAGGGTTTTTAGTTGAAATTGATCCCAAACGTGGCGTGCATGTTGGTAATCGTCATCGGAAATGTCCGAATCGTTAAGTTTCGAATAGAATTTTGTTTTGTCAGGTAGTTGTCGTTCGTCAAGTTTTTCCCAACTGTCAATACATTTATATGGGAAAACGCCTTTACGAGTTACTAACTGAAATTTATCTGGCTCGGGATAGGAAGTTTTTGGTAATTGATTTTGCGTTATTAATCAAAAATGATGCAAGTTTCTCAATACTATTGCTCATAAATCGGAAAGAATCATGAATCGTAATTTAACAAATATTTCCTTCTTTCTTTTTTCGTGGGAATTTTCTGATCAACTGATTTTGTAAATGCTATGTATTTTTCTTTATTGACAGTGTAACACCTAAATTTTCTCAAGGCGAGTCCCCAAGAAAATTCCCGCCTCAATTTAGCAAGTTATTTAAATTCTAAGGACCAGGATTCTATGGCGGATGCGTTACAAAGTAAATTCTCTAGACACAAATTAAAATCCAATTTCAATTTTATTATAGAACTATTTACAACATATATGTATTCTATTCTAGATTTCCAATTGTACAGTTTTACAAAGTAAACTTCCCTTAGGTGCCGTTATACTCGAAGAGAGAGAGTTGCTATCTTAAAATCCCACCCAGAAGTGTCTACCCCGTGGCCTAATCTCTCGTTGGTCGGGCTACAACCCAGACCGGGATACTCGAAGAGCTAACAACTCTTCGAGGGAAGGCTACAACCTTGCCTGAATAATCGACGAGCTTCAACTCGTCGACGAAGAGCTCCAACTCTTCTAGGGGTATAGGTGTGAGCTACGACTCTTCACCTTCTAATTCTGGAACCCTATCTAAGTAAGGACGAGCTACAACTCGTCCGGGATACTCGAAGAGCTAGCAACTCTTCGAGGGAAGGCTACAACCTTGCCTGAAAAGCTGACGAGCTACAACTCGTCGGCGAGGAGCTTCGACTCCTACACGGTTCAAGATCGTGAGCTCCAACTCTCGATCGCTAGCTAAACCAAGAGCACCAACTCTTGGCTGGAAGGCTTCAACCCTCCAATTCCTATTTTCGGAAAGCTTCTACTCTCCGGGGCAACTAAAAGGCTACAACCCTTTAGCCAAGCTACAACTCTGTATTGTACGACGTGAGCTACTACTCTCGTCGGTCTCGTTGGTCTAGTACCTCGGAGACAGGTGAAGTGACGATCTCCGCAAAATTCAGCCCTTTTATACTGTTTGGCTCCGCCCTCTTTGCTATCCCCCACCACTATTGTGGTAGGTCGAGTGGGGAGTCGTCATGGCAACAAAATCATCACAAATACCTCTCTCTCTCAGATCTATTACGTTTCTTATGACCCTCTCTCTCTAATACATGGTATTAATAGGCTTCGCCGATAATTTAAATTTCGCGCTATTTCTCATGGGTCGATAAAATGATTTTACTGATTATCGATTCATCAGACCAATTAATTTTCTATAATATCAGCCTTAAAAATGTAATTTCGTTACAACAGGTAATAATTCCATATAATTTTTAAATGATGCAGCTAATGATGTAATAAAAAATGTGAGTCATATCCTGAGAGGCTATGAAAATGACTGGAATTTTGCATGAACTTCGTTAATTTGAATTACAATCAACATGAGCAGCGCCTCGATAATTGCCTGTGAAGTGACAGTGATCATGTACTTTAATTTTATCATGTAAAAATGATTTATTACAAATGTGACAAATTTTTGCATTACGAAAATCGTTCAACTGTTGGGGTGTTAATGGTTTCATTGGTATACTACGTTTTCAAGGTAAGTTTTGACAGTTTCTAGCTATTTTTTTCAACTCAGTCATGAACCAGTTTATACAATCAACGTTATGTTCAAGATTAAATGGACATTTTCAAATGTCATATATACAGTGCATATAATAGGCTACACTTCATGGAATATGCTTTTGATTACCTTTATAATCAGGTTCAAGAATACTCTCAAGATCGGCATAGATAGCAAATGGCACAGGCTCTTTAAAATGAAAATTTTTAAATTTTATTTTAAGACCTTTTTCCCGAAAGTGAAATTCGCGTATCATTCATTAATACAATGTTTTGGATGATTTTTATATGATTTTTCTATCTTAAAGTAATTTAACATCTATCACATAAGAATAGTTCGTGTGCATTTTTAGAAATTTGATTCCCAACTAATCTTGAAAGATCCTTTATCAGACAAAAATGAAAAACTGGATTAATATTAGTATTTTCATCACCTACTTCTACTCTACTTTGTACCACTAACAGGTGAATACATGGCTCATCTACTTTATAATATTTACTTAAATATAACGGAATAATTTCACAATTATTATCTAAACCATACGTACAGTCATCTAAACCATACGCATTTATTGCTAATCGTTGAGTTTTTAAATTTTGGAACATCATGTAAGGTTGTGGGACAGTGATACCCTCACATTTAACACACTTCTGTAATCAGGATATGAACGTGTTCTTGTTGAATTTACAAAAACAGATAAAGAGCTGCAGTAACAGCCCAAAAGAAACAACATTGATCGTTGTTTTTAATATTTAGTACTGATTTTTTTTGTTGTATAAATTTTGGTAGAGGTATAAATGTAGATTGTTCAGCTAATAGAGGTTGATAACGATACTATTGACTTGCAGATATTCAATTCTACAAGTGACCAACCAAAATCTCGTTCGTGAAAATCTTCAACTTTTGTTAGTAGTTTGTCAACAACATTTTCCAGAAAATGTTTTTTTTATGTCTGTTTTGTTTTACCAAATTTGAAAAATTTTTGAACAAAAAGTGCACTTAGCAGTTTTTGAATCTTGCTTTATAAAGTAATTCCACATTCCACTCTTAGCTTTTGAGCTGTAATTTTTTAAACAGAGAATTTGATTATTATTACTTTACATGACTACATTAATTACTACAAAGATGAAGTTATTAATTACATATATGAATAAAAAATTTACAACTACAAAAATCTATATCATGGGAAAAGGAACTTACGTTACACGAGGACTAGGAGGAATGACATTTGGCGTGTCAACTGTTGAAAATAATTAAAGGAAAAAATAGAATTAGATGAAAATATATTGTAGTTAGTAGAAACGAATGGATAATTGGAAATAAAAGCCGTATGCATTCAGTATTTTATAAACGAAATATATCAGAATAAAAGTTTTTATACCAGTATCTCTGGAATTAGAAGCAATTGGTTGTGACACTGAAGATGTAGGATTTTGAGAGACAGGTGATTTTTCAACAGAATTTTGGTTCGATTGACATAAATTTCTATGTCAATGAATGTGCTTAGGAAAATGAATATAAATTTTGTAGTGTTTGAGAAGGAAAAGTTGTTATATAATTACTTTTCATAAGTATAATCTACATAAACTTACAATTCGACACCCATCTAAGACTTCCAAAGTGCTTCGACATGTTCATCAATCTTGGCAAACCTCCCTTCAGCGAATCGTTTCATATGTATGTCGAGGACTTTTTCATCTTTATCTAGACAAAAAAACCTTACGTATTTACTTATTTCAATTTTGAAATACAAATCAATGATTTTTTAGTTAATAACAAAAAATTATTATTTAACTGCATCTGTCGGTTCACGTACATTGATCGTCTGTTATTGAGTGTCAAAAGAAGTTATAAATTGAAAATATGGAAAAGAATGCGAATATAAATCAATCACTAGGAATAAATAAGCATTAAATCATTAAAAAATAAATATAAAACTTTACTCCGTTTGAAATCGAGGTATTCTTGAATTGTGAATCCATTTACAAAAAAGAATCCTGTTCATTTATACGAAACCATACTTTAAATCTTCGTGGATCTTCTTCATATAGAGTTTCTAACCCTCTATCATCTTCATCTGTACTGAACATGATAGTTTTCACTTTTTTTTATTATAAATTAATTATAAATATTAATAAACGCGTGAGACCTGATATTGAACATGTGACTGCGAACGGCTTTTGGTTAGTTACTTAAAATACCACGAGAGGTCTCTACATGGTCGATATTGCGAGAAAAATATCGACTATCGGATGTATCGTCTATGAAAAATATCTAATAAAAAGACTCGATATAAGAAAAAATTTATCGATATTTCGATACATCGATAAATATCGCCCATCCCTAATTTTCAAAAAAAAACCCATTCGAGAAGTCATCAAATTGTATTGTTTATTGAAAAATATAACAAAAATGTCAAGTGAAGATATTGCTTGTCTTCCAAGTATTTTTTCTTGAAGATTGTTCCAGAACACATCGACGATATTTGGGATAAATTACCGAAATGTCTTATTGCATCGTAAATGTTACAACAGTACATGTCATTAGATTATACAAGAACATTGAGATTAATTGTAATTGATTGTAAGAAAGAAAATTCATTCATTTAATACATGAATGAAAATGTATAATTTTTATTTCTCAAATAAACATTCTTTCTCAAGATAAAAATCTTATTATATTGTTAAAGAAGTCATTTCACGTAAATAATTATAATCATAGTTCAGAAAATATAAAATAAAAAAGACATAATTTTTCGATTCCATAATTTTTTTACATTTAAAATACGTTTAGTTATGATTACTCATACAGTAAATGACATATTTCAATTGCTTATTCATAGGTATTCTGTCTGCGCTTCAATAAGTACAGCGAATGAGCGCATAAACACAGTGAAACACGCGCTATGGGTGCGGGACCTATAATGCAGTCGACCGACTGAGTCAAACGTGCACGTTTCTAAATGAACTACATAGTCGATTATTCTACGACCCATGGCCCTTTCACCTCTGCATGAATCACAGCTTTGAGCGGAGAATAAAAGTATAGACAAAGTGAGGAGAGGTGGCAGAGCGAGGAAAAGACGATAGCAGAGGCATAAGCGACAAAAAAAACACGTTCAATTGAAAGCCAATCAAAAAATATGTGTCTAAATTAATTTAGTCATAGTAGAGATCGTAACAACTATTTTGAATAATTAATATCAGTGCTCTGCAGTGGTCTGGGTGCGACCCGAAGGTCCAACGATCAACTTTCGCAGTGGACATTTGAATAGAACCCGTTTCCATTTTTTATAACAAATGGAATTGTTATGAACGAAATGAGGCTGTTCTTATTCATTTGATATGGTTAGTTACTTTATTTCAGTAAAAGAAAAAATTGTGCCTTAGAAGAATTCGAATGTACCTCATAGATCGTTTTTTTCATTATTTACAACGAATTTCATTGTTATACACGAAAAAAGTATGTTTTCATTTATGGCATACGGTTGGTGACATTTTTTCAGTAAACGGAAAAATTATGCATTAGAAGTACTCATATATATAGAAAGGGTCCCTATTTTTATTGTTTATAACAATTCAAAACTTGTTATTCAAATATTACTATGATCAATGATCACTTGTTAGTAACAATATTCAATTGATATGAACACAATTCCATATTATTGACAATTATTATTGACTATTATAGCGTCTTTAATGCTGTTTTCTCAATCCTGACACGAGTTTAAAATTCTTTCATTGCTGATATTGTTTTTTAAATTTTTTTTATCGATAAAATATTGCTATCATATATCCATACAAGTATTCCAATCATTTAATATTCATATTTCTGCAATGATCTTGAAATTTTGTCTAAAAAATGGTATAATTTATAAATTACAAAATTCAAGTAATTTCCTTTTTCCAGTTTTTTGATTCTGCCAAAAAAATGGCTTTACCGATTTTCCTGAAAAATTTTTCAGTTCTAAGTTACGTAATTACGCGTCGGATGCAATTGGTCTCATATCGATATCATTTTCTGTTCTCGAGATAATCGAGGCGAAAAATAATTCCGAACGTACGTACGCACATATGCACATACGCACATACGCACAAACGCACATACGTACATACACACACACAGACGTCCACGTAAAAACTGTCGATTTATTCTAGAATAGGCTTTCGAATTTATTTATTATTAACTTTTTTTTAGCAAAAGAAAAAATTACGCGTTAGAAGAATTCAAATATATTGCATAGATCTCTATTTTTATTGTTTATAACAGATTGAGTTGTTATAAACAAAAAAAATGAGTTTCCATTCATGTCGTACGGTTGGTAACTTTTTTTTAGAAAAATAAAAAATTACGCGTTAAAAGAATTCAAATATATTGCATATATCTCTATTTTTATTGTTTATAACAATTAACAAATTTTTTATCCAAATATTATTATGATCGATAATCATTTGTTATTAACAATGTTCAGTCGTTATGAACACAATTTCTTATTATTAACAATAATCATTCACTATTTAATTTTACTCAACGCTATCTTCTCCATCCCAACACAAGTTTAAAATTTCTTTATTGCTGATTTCGTTTTTTAAAAATTTTTTTTCTATGAAATACTGTCATCATATTTCTGTACAATTATTCCAATCATTTAATATTCATATTTTTTAACAGATCTCGAAATTCCGTCTAAAAAATGATATAATTTATAAATTGCAGAATTTAGGTAGTTCACTTTTTTTTCAGTTTTTTGATTCTGCATAAAAAATGGCTGGACCGATTTTGCTGAAAATTTAATCAGTTCTAAGTTACGTAATTACGCGTCGAATGCCGTTCGTATGTTCGTACGTGCGTTCGGAATTATTTTTCGCCTCGATTATCTCGAGAACGAAAAATGATATCGACGTGGGACCAACTGCATTCGACGCGTAATAACGTAACTTAAAACTGATTAGATTTTTAGCAAAATCGGTTCAGTCATTTTTCATGCAGAATCAAAAAACTGAAAAAATAGTGAACTACCTAAATTCTGCAATTTATAAATTATACCATTTTTCAGACGGAATTTCAAGATCTTTTGAAAAATATGAATATTAAATAATTGAAATAATTGTACAGAAATATGATAACAGTATTTCATAGAAAAAAAATTTTTAAAAAACGAAATCAGCAATAAAGGAATTTTAAACTTGTGTTGGGATGGAGAAAATAGCGTTGAGAATAATAAAATAGTCAATGATTATTGTTAATAATAAGAAATTGTGTACATAACGACTGAACATTGTTAATAACAAATGATTATCGATCATAATAATATTTGAATAAAAAATTTTTTAATTGTTATAAACAATGAAAATAGAGATCTATGCAATATATTGGAATTCTTTTAACGCGTAATTCTTTCTTTTGCTAAAAAAAGTTACTAACCGTCCGACATGAATGGAAACTCATTCTTATCGTTTATCACAATTAAATCTGTTATAAACAATAATAATAGAGATCTATGCAATATGTTTGAATTCTTTCAATGCGTAATTTTTTCTTTTGCGAAAAAAAAGTTACTAACCGTACGACATAAATGGAAACTCATTCTTTTTGTTTATAACAATTAAATCTGTTATAAACAATGATAATATAGATCCATGCAATATATTGGGATTCTTCCAACGCGTGATTTTTTTTTATTCTTTCCGTTGGGAAGTTGGCAGAAATAACGTTCTTTCGTACCACCATAATATATATATTAGAAATCGACAGGGACTGTTTCGGGGCTCAGAAGGGAACCAAGGCAACTTGGGAACCTAGGGAACCTGCAGGCCTAAGACATAAGACGACCGCCTTTACTGTGCAAACAGACCCTGTACAAAGGCCCTGTGGCTAAGTGCAGGGGAAGGCGGGACATTCTAAGACATCTTCCATGAAAAAAAAAAAAATATCCGTCTGCTTTAAGCGATTAGATTTTAGAAAATAATTTTTTTAAGTTAATCTCATATCCGTCTGCTTTGAGCGATTGGATTTTAGTAAATAATTTTTTTTTAATAAATCTCATTTCTGTCTGCATAAAGCAATCGGATGGAAATGAATAGCAAAAAAAAATACTGTTCACTGAAATGAAAACGAAAAAGCAGTCACAAAAAACTAATAATGAAAAAAAAAAAAGGAAATATTGTGAAAGACAAGGTAAAGTTAAAAATCGTGTCTTACCATGTATAATTAACCAACAAAATTCGAAAACAGAACAAAAAATTATACGCGAATTGCAAACAAACGCAAATTGTAAGAGCATAGAAAATGGAAAAGCAAGGTTAAAAATGTGTACATTACGGAAAAATTCGCAATATCGACAAATTGAGAATATTAAAACCTAACAATTAATGGCATCATTGCGAAGTGACGAAGATTTTAGAACTGCTAAAAATCAAAAAACTCAAGTCCGAGTCTCCCAATTACGTCGAAATAATAATTATAGAAAACACGAAAATGCTGTAGCACAACGTATGTCGTCCATACGAAGTAACGAAGATTATAAAGCATTCGAAAATCTGACAAATAAACAAAGAGTGTCTCAGTTACGTCTGGATGATGATTATAGAGAACTCGAAAATATTGGAACTCAAAAATGTATGTCGTCCTTACGAAGTGACGAAGATTATAAAGAATCTGAAAATTTGAAAAATTGTCGACGAATAAAGAAATTGCGGCTAAACGAAACTTACAGAGAAAACGATAGTATCGATACAAAACTACGAATTGGAAATTTACGAAAAAATCGTACTTTTCGTAAGAATGAAAATTCCCGAAATCTTCGTCGGATACAAATGTTAAGACGGAGCGAACAGTTAAGAATTACTAAACAAAATCGACTTGATTGAAAAGTTCGTATGTTACGTCGTAAACTGCAACTTATCAATGATGACATTTTACAGATGAAAACAAAACTAAGAGCGATTCAAGGATCCACAGTTTCTCAACGCTCGAGAAGAGCAAGAATTATATCCGGTATGAAACATTCGATGCGATATTATTACTATATTCTTAAAGTAATTAAAACCTGTATTCAACACAAGAAAATGTTACAAAGAGAAATTACATATAAAACACGTGAAAATAATACAAATCGTGGAAGAATGCGATTACTCCGGCATTGCCGTTCATACAAACGAAATAAAAACATAAAAAATAAGAAGAAAATGAGAGAATATCGATCGAGTAATGCTAAGTATCGAAATCGCGAAAAGTGTATCGGTGCTAAAAATGAAAAAGACATGAGAGCTAACGATGTTCTCGTCTTTCGTGATAACATGTATAATAGTTTATTGAAAAATAAACACAATGATTCATTTGCTAGATTGAAACTGCAGTTCATTCAATTGAAAAAAGAAACACCATCAGTAATATGTTGTTGCTGTGAAGGTATATTTTTCAAGCTTTCTGTTGTTCAATCAAATAAACAAAAGATCATTAACAAAAGTGGAACTGAGTTTTTGATGAAAGTAACGAATTTTCCTTCTGATTATATATGCAATACATGTAAAAACTCAGCATATCGTGGTAAAATCTATAAATTGTCTACAAGTAATGGGTTAAAATTTGTGAATATCCCGAAAACTATCCAAGAACTTTCTGATCTTGAAGAAAGAATGGTGTCACCAGTATTGAGCTTTACGCAAATCCGTGCCTTGAAGCTGTATGCCTTAAATCCACAATTAGGATTAAAGGGAAGTGTGGTAAATATCCTTATTGATGTAAACGATATGCTGCAAGCATTACCACGAAATTTCAATGACATGCAAACAATTCAAGTAAAATTAAAACGCCATGTTCTTCATAAAAGCCATTATATGTTCGAAACAATTAGACCTGGAATGGTGTGCAAGGCACTTAAACACCTTACAAATACACCGTTATATAAAAAATGTGACATTAAGGTAGACAATAAATACTTCGAGCGCTATGAAAATATGAATCTTTACGACGGAATTGATTTTATTGTCGACGAAAAAGATTTAAACGATATCGAATCTGAATTAGGAACGAAAAATAACAATAACAACAATAATGATGAGAAAAATAATACAAATAACATTGATATGCACCAAATTAATAATAATGAGGTTCTATTAATCGACAATAACATGAACATTACAGAAAGTCGTGGATCAGTGGTAAACGTGATTGCACCTGGTCAAAATAAACGGCCGATGCCGTGGCATAATGTTGAAGATTTAGATGAACTATGTTTTCCAAAAAAATTTGGAGGATATCGAATGAATTTGCCAAAAAATATAACTTATATGGATCGAATTAAGTCAGAAGTAAGACGTTACGATCGTCAATCGTGCATACCTTCACGGGTCCTGTTTATGGCTACAAAAAATTTAGAAGAGAACTGTTTATCAAGCATTTTTAAGAAAAACAACGAGAAATATCAATAAAAATTTGAATCCTGAAGATGTCTTAAATCCGGATAACATAGATAAAATTGTTAAATTTGATGATGGCTTCAGAATGTTTAAATACATTCGTTCATCTCCTGCTTTTTGGGAAGCTAAGAGGAAAGAACTATTAGCTATAATTCGTCAACTAGGGAAACCAACGTTTTTCTTAACATTATCAGCTGGAGAATCGCATTGACCCGAATTACTTCAGACTATAATGAAATTTAGTTCAGAGGGTTACGTATTAAATATAAAAGAAGCTTACGAGTTAGATAACAATACTAAAACCACTTTGATAAGAAATGATCCTGTATCTTGTGCTAGATATTTCGATTATAAAGTTAGCAAATTTATGTGGTTGTTAAGACAAAAAAATAGTATATTCGGTGCTCATATACTTGAAGATAGCTATGAACGTGTGGAATTTCAGCAACGTGGGAGTCCACATGAACATATACTATTGTGGTTGAAAGATGCACCGAAATATCAGGAAAAAGATTGTAATAATGATGAAGTTATTAATTTCATCGATAAGTTTGCCACATGTAGAAATGATCAAAACAATCCTTATATTAAGTTTCAAATTCATAAACATTCGCATACTTGTTATAAAGGTAAGCGAGATAAAAAATGCCGATTCTATATACCATATCCAGTAATGAAGAGAACAATGATATTAGAGCCACTTGATGAAGGTGAAGTTGCACCTAAATCTTACAAAGCTGTTGATAAATTAATGCGCAAATTTTATGCTAAAAGTCAGTTAGTTGAGTATGATGATATTTTAAAGGAACTAAAAATGACTGATAAAGAGTATATTCTTGCTGTACGCAGTACTCTCAAGCAGAGACGTATTTTTTTAAAAAGAACGAGTGATGAAGTACGTATTAATGCTTATAATAAAGATATTTTACAATTATTTGAATCAAATATTGATTTGCAATTTATACTCGATGAATATGCTGTAATAAGCTATATTACAAATTATATTAGCAAAGTTAATGGTGACTTATCTAAATTACTGAGAGAAGCTGCTGAAGACTGTGACGTTAATAATAAAAGCATAAAAAGAAAAACGTCGCACACTTGCAAATGTATTTCTAAATAGTAATATAATGTCGGCACAAGAAGCTGCTTAACATGTATAATCGTTGTCATTATCGAAGAAAAGTCGTAAAGCAGTATTTATAAATACAAGTCCTATAAATGAACGACTTTTGATGTTAAAATCAGAGAATGCTTTGAAATCTTTAAATAAAGACTCAACTGAAATTTATATGGCCGATATTTTCGAAAAATATAGTAGAAGAAACTGTAACCTCGATGAAATTTGTTTAGCGGATTATGCAGCAAACTATAATAATACCAAAAATAAAGAGGGATCAAACAGTGATACAGAAATCAGTGATGTCGATAAAAAACGACAGGTATCAGCTATTATTAGATACCGAAGACATAAGTTGAAGCAAGATCCCGGCAATTATTATCGTGAACAAATATTATTGTTCATGCCATGGAGAAATGAAAAACTAGGAATTGAAGATGTTCATTATGAAACAGTCTATAATAATAATATACAGATTATAACTGCTAATCGGGCAATGTCCATCCTATTAAAACTCATGACATTTTCCCGGGGAATTGTAGAACTATGGAAATGGTTCCCGATAGCATATAAAAAACCATAAAATCATCAATTAAGTCAGAGATTATGTAAGATGAATGTCCAATGAATAAACTGAAGGAAAAAAAACGATTAAAAAAATCGTTTTTTCTATAAAAAAACTTAGTTCTTTCGATAGAAGAATTGAATTGACCAATCAGGACAGTGTCATCATTTTATTCGTTCCCTGATTGGTCGATTGAAAATTTGTTTTTAAAAATAGATTTTTTAATAGAGAGAATGATTTTTTTATGATTTTTTTTTCAAGAGTATTCAACAAACTTCTATTTAGTATAATCACTCATCAGATTCATAATTTTACAGTTTTTTAAACGTTTTTAGGATCGTTTTTTGGTGATATTATGATCATCTAGAATCGTTATCGTCATTATAAGTTTATGAGTTTATAGAAAAGGAAAGAGAAAGGATAGGAGTAATATTTTATTATTCTATAGCGTAAAAACCGGAATACAAAGTGATGAGCAAAAATTTAGTACGTTAATTAACAATTAAAATTGTTATAAACAAATTATTATTGTTTATAACAATGAAAATTAATAATTCGACAAAATTTCTTTTCGTTGCAATTAAATATCGAGGATTCTAACAGAAAAGGTTAATTAACAATGAAAATTGTTATAAACAAATTATTATTGTTTATAACAATGAAAGTTTATAATTCGACAAAATTTCTTTTCGTGGCGATTAAATATCGGAGATTTTGATCCAAGACATTTTTTATTTAACCAACTAAACCAGTTTTTTATTGAATTAGAATTAAAAAAAAAACATTACATGTAATACATTTTTATTTTTGGCTAATGATTAAACTTAACCTTTTTAATAATTGTTTTTTTTTTGATATTTTTATACTGTCTATTTTTAATCAGTGTGAAATCACTATCGCCAAAGAAAAATAGAATATCTAAAAATTTTGCAGATTAACATAATTCTTTTGTTTTCGTTTAAACATCTTTCAATACTTATTAATATAAAGAGTGTGAATCAAGTTCAATTGTCTATATTACTGTAAACATATGAGCAATATTACAATATTTTTGATTTGTAAAAAAAAACTTTCATGTTTAAATATAATGTTAACTTTTTTTTTTATCTCGAAAGATTATCTTCTACTCTCTTGATTATAACTCATGTTTTTTTTGTGTTCCAATTATTCTTTAATTAATTAATATTATTCAGTCAATTTTCATTCAATAAACTTCTTAATATTATTCTAGAAACATAGTTAATCTTATAACGATTTGAAACTATAAAAAAGTATTCTGAATTTTTGCTTATAATAACATCATTATATATTGTAACATCGTTAGTCTTATTTCTTGAGATCAAATAATACTTTCTATTTAATGTTATATTCTCTATTTTTGCTTATAATAACATCATTATATATTATAACATCGTTAGTCTTATTTCTTGAAATCAAATAATACTGTCCATTTAATGTTATCTATCTATATTATATTATAGAATAAATAATACTTTTATCTTTGGAAAATATATGTATATAATCATAAACGTTATCAAACTTTTAACAGAACAATTTTTAATGTCTAACTTTGGAACAAAATTTTCATTTTTTAACGTAACGCCTTACTTTATGTCTGAATATTATCATATGTTGTTTAATATTTCGCGATCAATTCCGTCGTACTGTGCTGGATACATAAACAAACCAATATTTCGTAATTAAAAAAAAAAATTATATATCTTTAGATATAGTATTATAACTTTTTTTCAATTTTTTCATAAAGTTGAATATGGAATGATATTTTTAAGTTTTTATGAAAAAAAAAAATATTTTCAATTTCTTTACGAAAAAAAAACTTCAAGAATAGTTCTTCTACCTAATCTATTTTCATCATTTTTTCCCCACTGGGACCGGCTTCTGGATCTGCTTGGAACGGTATTTTCCTCTTTAATGGTTCACAACCATCTTCTAATTCATCTTCAGTTAAGCATTTTCCATTAATTTTCACTATTTTATTCATATTTAGTACATAAATAACAATGACTCCATCTAATAGAATGAAAACACATATTGAATAATAAAAAAACATATTTTCAGTCAACTTAACATATCATATTTACTTGAATGAATTAGTGAAAAAAAATTTAAAACATTTTTTTACCTTGATCTGGACGTATTTCACCATCTACAATGACTTGACAACCCTCGGGAAACTCTGTTGCCTTAGTAGCATCAAAATTTATGACTTGAATTCTGACTCGATAAGTCCCGTCTGTTAAAACTCCAGAACCATAAGTACCTAAATTAAATTCATATGATCTTAAAGCTTCCTTTATGTAAGCTTTTGTTCCTAGAAAAAATATCACCAAATGTCGATAATGTTTAAATTTTTAATTATAATTGATAGATAACTTATAGAATTAATATGTACAAAATGAAAAAAAATTCTTATAATATTAATTATTAAAACAATGAATCAATCATTAACTTACTTATGTGAGATGCTGCAATTTTATTTAAATCGTTAAATGAGATGTCAATCACAGCGATTTTTTTAGCATCAACTTTGTGCCTTCTTTCGACATTCACCAAAGTGTTTGGACCTACAGATAATTCTACATCTGCAACTCTGCCATTTTCAGAATGAGAATAAATTGGATGAGCTGGAGATCCAAAAGCACGTTTAATGTTCAAAATCTAAAAATTTTTGTCAAGTTGAATATGAATACATTGCAAATGATAATGTTTTTTATTAATGAGATAAATAAAGAACGAATGAATTTATATTTCTTACTGAATAAGCACAGAGCTGTGGCATGAATTCAAAGGCCCTTTCATTCCAAAATAATATGCGAACTCTTCTTCCTGTTCCGTTGGTCGCAATAACCCGGAAAAGATCTTTTGTGTCCTTAGCCACTCTCTTCTTTCCTTCGATTAGTTCGACGTAACCTCTAAATCTTCTATAAAATCATATTCATTACATTCTAGATGACTAGATGAATTAACATTTTACATACAGGAGTGATCAGAGTGATATCTCCAAAATTATAATTTACTAATAAATAAATTAAAGAGATACAAATAATTAACAATATCACTTTGAAATTAATAATGAAAAATTAAAAAATATTATATAAATACATATAATTAACGAAATACTTACAATTCTGGATCCTTCACAGGATAATTATCGATAACTTTGTTAGAAGTAAATTTTTGTTTCTGGTTATATAATTCTGGTTGTATATTGAAAAAATTGATTTTCATTAGAATGTTTTGAATGATTTGTTATCATTTTCCTTTTCTACATACCACATTCTAAGCCATCATTTTGATCAATGTTGGATAAAAAAAACAACTCATTACGTTCTTCACAACCCGCTTCATCCGTGTATAATGGGCGGACCAAATTCTGAACTCATCGAATAGAGGGAAAAACCAAAAAATAAACTTTACTTTTAATAAATAAATTACGATGGTTTCGGTATGGTAACGGCGCGCTCGGAGAGCGCGCTTACATCCTCTAGTTCTCTATTATTCCTGATGAAATAATTGATGAAGTATTGGAAGAAGTGAACAAAGATAATTGTGACAAAGAAAATGATCTTGGCGAAAATAATGATGGTTATGAACTGTCTGATGATCAACGTATTGATATTTTTCAACAAGCTGGTGATGAAAAAAGTAAATCAAAATACAGTCAATAATTCAAATAACAAAATACGATACACAATGCCCTCTCGAGTACCCACAGAAGACCTTTACAATATGATGAAAAATCTAAATACGAAACAAAAAGAAGTGGTAATGCACATCTTACACTGTTACAAGATTGGTAAGACTCCATTTCAAATATTTCTAAGTGGATCAGCTGGTGTCGGTAAAAGTACGGTCATAAATACATTATATCAATTAATAACAAATTATTTTGATAATTTGCCAGGTGGAAATAATGATAAAATAATTGTACTATTATGCTCTCTATCTAGTAAAGCTGCTTTTCTGATTATTGGTGTAACATTGCACTCTGCATTTACATTACCATGTAATTTATATGGTGTGAATATACCAGAACTATCAAGTGATTTAGCCAACAATATACGAGAACAATTATGTCAGGTACAACTCGTCATTATAGATGACATTTCAATGGTAGGCTCTACCGTACTAGGTTATGTAAATACAAGATTAAGACAAATAACTGGTGTCAATGAGCCATTTGGTGGTATATCAGTACTTGCAGTCGGGGACTTAAATCAATTGCCTCCTGTAAAAGATAAACCTGTTCATCAAGTTTCAAACCAAAATCAAATGGCGCCACTCATTGATATCAATCCTTTATGGGATCAATTTGTCTTTTATGAATTAACAGAAATTATGCGTCAAAAAAATGATCTAGCATTTATCAATGCTCTAGATAATCTAGCTCTTGGAACTATGAAAACTGATGACATAAATTTAATTAAATGTCGAGAAATTAAAAATATTAACGATATTCCAGAAACGGCCATACGCTTGTACGCTACTAATAAGAATGTATCATCTTATAATGCTCAGAGAATTTCTCAATGTAAAAGTAAATTATTTACTTCAACTGCTCAAGTTGTTTTCTCTAAAGACATAACCGAAGGTGAAAAAAAAATTATATTACGATCAATAAGTAAAAAAGCAAACAACTTTGCAATTGAATTGCCTGATGTTATTCAATTGAAAGTTGACATTAAATATATGATAATTAAGAATATCGATGTAGAAGACGGTCTAGTAAATGGTGCTTGTGGTATTTTGAAATATATCGAATGTAACGATGCTAACATACCATCTACACTATGGTTAGATTTTCATACACCACGAGTTGGTATTAACATACGAGCTCGTTATCGTGATTATATGACAAAGAATAATATAGATAATGTTATAACACCAATAGAAAGAATATCGATTCAAACTAGTCTGGCACAAGATGATAAATACAAAATTTAAAAAAATTAATTTCCTATTATACCTGCAGAGGTAATAACTATTCATAAAAGTCAAGGTTAAACATATGACAAAATATGTCTAGATTTTACTGCTCAAGAGAGGCGAACTTTATCGATGTTGTATGTTGCCCTCAGCCGTGTCACCAAATTAAGTGGACTATTTATAATTGGTAAATTCAAATTACCAAATGTTTCTAAAAATTCAAAGGCTGTAAATTCAGCGCTTGTTGAATTAGAACGTCTGAGATCTAACAAATCGTTGAAACTGTCATACGATAACTTAGAGACCGTCATAGGAACAAAAATCGTGTATCAAAATGTCGGTACATTACGAAAAAACTTAAGTTATATAATTTCTGATACATGGTATTTGCGAGCGGATATCTTAGTATTCAGCGAATCTTTGACTGTGAAAAGCGATGAGTTGACATTGAAAATTTCAATATTGTTTTAATAATCGATCGTGATAAAAATAATCATGGACTAATATGCTATGTGAAGAATGGTGTACAGTTTACAGTATTATAATTGAAATATTCTCGTAGCAGTAACGGACATGTGCAATTATTTGCATTAAAAGTCGGAAATTGGTATTTGATTAGTGGCTACAAATCACCTAAAGCAACAACAATTATGTTCAAAAAAACAATCGATTACATTTTACAAAAATTGCCTTCCAATAGTCTTATCCTATTAATGGGAGATTTTAATTATGACATCATTAATTATAATAACGAAAAAAAAATAATTTCCTGATCAATTGTTTAAAACGATATCAATTATTATCGAAATTGCCACCAGATGGTATTACTACATCATTGAATACACAAATTGATGTCATTTTTTCAAATATTCATAACTTACAATGTGGAGTATATGAGTCATATTTCACCTATCATAAACCAATATATGCTATTTATAATGATAATATTATTATGCATGCCACTGACAATTCTAACAGCACTAATGTAAGTAGCACAATTACGAATGACAATTGTCGTGAAATGACAATCAGTAACGATATTAGCATGGACTGTGATAATAAAAATATCAATGAATTTCCAATGGATATTGATAATGATGATATAGATGATAAGCAAACTAAAAGCATACTTAGTAATGATTCTATTGTACCAAATAATATTGAGAATATCTATGACAATATAGATGATACTAACGTACCGTATGCTTTTGATATTCCAATCGCAGAATGTCAAGAAGTGTCTCATTGTAGATTTTATTTATCTGACAAACATATCAATTTATTTCATGAAATATTAAATAGAAAACTAACTGCCCACGGAGCATATAATTTCGCACAAGATGTAGGATACATAGGTGCATTTTTACATAATTTACAAGCAATACCTAGATCTGAAAATAATATTCAGATTATTTATATCGGTAATATTGGTGTCATCATTGTAGGTCACTGGATTTGTACAAAATATGACGGTCATGGCAACACACATCTACGACAGTTTAAATGAGAATTACTTGGAAAAAGATCAAATAGATTCCTTAGATACCTTGTAAAGATTTAATAAAAGGTTTATATTCCATAAAGTACAGGAACAAAATAATGGTATAGATTGTGGAGCATTTTCAATCTATTTTGCAACATTATTGTGTTATAAAAAAGAACCAGAGAACCAAATGCCATATAATGTACCAATTATGCGTAATCATATAGTTCAAATGCTGCTGAACAAAAAGTTACTACCGTTTCCAAATCATGGATATGAAAAATAATTTAATGATAATATTTACTTGTAAAAAGTGATAAACACCGTGGACCATTTGGACTGAAGCAAATAAATCTAGGAAAGCTGTACATTCGAGTATTTAATGATGATCCACTTACAGTATGCTTGTAATCGCTGAACATTCACTACTTTACACTAGTTACTGTTCACTACTAGTTTTTGTTTATTATCCTAGACAACCATGACACAATAATAGTATAGTGTCACAAGATAGTAGCAGGATGGGCACACAACTCCACGGCTGCTCTTACGGCCTTTAATTAATAATAAATAAATTCGAGAGCCTATTCTAGAATGAATCGACAGTTACTAGTTACTAGTCACTAGTTACTACTGTACACTATCTAAACTGGAGTACTGGAATTACTGAAGAAACGTAAATTTGCCAGTAATTTGTCAAAAATACATGATACTTTTTTTTTTTGTATTTTTGTTATAGGTTTATCTTATCATCGAGGAAGCACTAGCACTGCCACAAGAGGAGATTGAAGAACAGTTGTGAATATACGTTGTCAACAGGTTACTTTAAAAAACCACATCTCTTTTTCTTTAATTTGGATTGGGAAATATCTATTTATATACGGCTACTGTTGTTTTATTTTGATAAATCTTATTTCAAAATGGAAGTGAAGTCAAGAAACGGTACTTAACTAATCAAGAACTCCTTCACGCATATCGATGAGTCAACGTCAATTTCATCTCGTCAGCAATGATATACAGTAACAATGTGAAGACATGAAGTGAATACGAATTATAAAGTCTACGATAAATTATTACAATTTTTCTAATGATACTCTGTAGTGCCTAAACAATATTGATAATAGACCAAGATTCTGACATCGCCACACTCTTTATTCTCTTCGTAAATTATTCAACAAACATCAGTACTAGTCTTTCTGTCTTGTTTTGAGGTTACTGCAAAGATAACTTTTAGTAATTCATTATGACTGGACGTGGAAAGGAAGGAAAAAGACAACATCTAGCATATCATGAAACCTGCAATCCATCCTTTCGCCATTCGAGGTAGTGTTAAACATATTTCTGGATGAACCTTTGAAGAGACTTGTGAAGTTTTAGAAGTATTCCTCGAAAAAGTGATTTATGACGCAATAACTTACACCGAGCATGCCAAATGAAAAACTATCACGGAGATGTAGTTTACGCATTGAAAGATAGGTAATGTATGCTATACGGATTCGGTGGTTAAACATCAATTCGCTCAAATAATCGGAAAAAAATGGAAGAAATTAATGAAGATCTTACAACACGAACATCTTATGCATAACAGCTGTATTGAAGTAGAAGTCTGGAATATTTTGAAAAATCAGCATAACATAAGACAAATCAGAATATAAAACAACAATATTCAGTGTTCATAATTAATTAATGCCTCTTAAACTAACAGCAGGAAGCGTTGCTTTATTTAAAATTTTTTTGACTGTTAACAACTGGTATTTACAACCGGGCTCTACGTCGATATTACAATATTGCTTATGAACATTTAATCAAAAACTATATGCTTGTATTCATTGTTTAGAAATAAACTAACCTTTAATTGCAAGAACATTGTTAAATTTTGTGTAGCAAAGTATACCCTTATATACAAGAGCTATTAACTATAATTAAATTTGTTATAAACAATTAACCAAAAAGTTATCAAAAAAATTTGAGTTTTTGGCGAATAGATCGTTAACTAAGCAAACATTGTGTTATAAGGAATAAGGATTCAGTTAAAAAGAACCGCTAGACTTTTTTGATTAACCAAACGGTATGTTATGATTTTGTATTAAGCAGCATCAATTTTCATGGTTAAGTATTGTTTATATAACGTAAATCCAAGTGCGCTATTCGTGGGGACACTTTTAACATGCTAAGCTTCTTCAATAACATTACATAGTGATAGATTGATCGAAAAAAGTATTAAATGGCATTTTCGTAGTTTAAACAAACCAATTACGAATAGGTATTGATCTGTGATGATATTAAAAAAATACAAATAAATTCATGAGCATGAATAATACACAGAGAACAAAAAAAATTTTTAATTTATCATGAAATTAATTTTCTGTGCCTCTACAACAATTTAATTGTTATAGAAAAAAACCCGTTGTTAATCATAATACATAGTCAGGACCTTTGCTTTGATAGTGGACGAAAATTCCCGTTAGATAAACTTGAATACCTTGCATCAAACCCGTTTCCAATTGTTTATAACAGATTCAATTGTTATAAACGATAAGAATGAGTTTTCATCCATGTCGGACGGTTAGTAACTTTTTTTAGCAAAAGAAAGAATTACGCGTTAAAAGAATTCAAATATATTGCATATATCTCTATTTTTATTGTTTATAACAATTAACAAATTTTTTATTCAAATATTATTATGATCGATAATCATTTGTTATTAACAATGTTCAGTCGTTATGTACACAATTTCTTATTATTAACAATAATCATTCACTATTTAATTTTACTCAACGCTATTTTCTCCATCCCAACACAAGTTTAAAATTTCTTTATTGCTGATTTTGTTTTTTAAAAATTTTTTTTCTATGAAATACTGTTATCATATTTCTGTACAATTATTTCAATTATTTAATATTCATATTTTTCAAAAGATCTCGAAATTCCGTCTAAAAAATGGTATAATTTATAAATTGCAGAATTTAGGTAGTTCACTATTTTTTCAGTTTTTTGATTCTGCATGAAAAATGACTGAACCGATTTTGCTGAAAATCTAATCATTTCTAAGTTACGTTATTACGCGTCGAATGCAGTCGGTCCCACGTCGATATTTTTTTTTGTTCTCGAGATAATCCAGGCGAAAAATAATTCCGAACGCACGTACGAACATACAAACATACGCAAATACGTACATACACACACACAGACTTCTACGTAAAAACTATCGTATTCAACTTCGGGGACCTTAAAACGTGGAGATATGTCAAAATTAGCGATTCGCAAAATCGGACCCATTACTATAACTTCCCACTGGGAAGTTAATAAAAACAATATAGACCTAAACCAATATACGTCGCGGGTTGAGAACCACTTGATGTTCCGGAAAGAGCAAACACGTATGTATGCGTATGTGCACCGCGGAGTATTTTTACGAAAGGGGGAGAAACAAAAAAGGAAAACCGACTTTCGTCCCGGAGAAAGAGTAGGAAAGAGATTTGTCGATGAATCGATAACTAAGAGAACGTTAAGTAGATCGATGATTTCTTCTTTTTTTACCCTTTTCTTTTCCTTTTTTCCCGGTGTCGATAACCTAGGGATTTAGGACGGGGTGATAAGGGTTTGAAATTTCCCAAAGTATTAACTCACTGGGAATAATAATATGAGAGAAAGAAAGGAGACAAAAATATCAGTGAGGTTGATCAATTAGAAGGACTGAACTAAAGGAAATGTACAGAGAAAAAGAAGAAAGAGAAAAACTTATTTTATTATAATTAATTATTTACGGGATAGCATACCAGGCGAACTCCCCATAATTGAATTTGCAAGAGGTTAAATCGTGTCGGATTAGAGGTACTAGAATAACCCCCGAATATCACGCGGTAATTAATTATCAATAAATAAACGAGTTGGTTAAACTAATTTGTCGCTAAAGAAATGAACAAGGAGGTGTTCAAGTCGTAGGAGGCGGGGCCGGTTGATGCCCGATGCACGGACGTATGTAGATCGCTGTGCAACTTAAAGAAAGTAGGCGTTGCCTTGCCTTCAAACCTTCAATTTCTCTAGAAGTTGAATAAAGTGACAAGATTTAGTGACCTTTTGAAGCGAAAAGTTGAATAAACGATTCATCTAGGCTTTACAATTTCCACCAATGTGATAACGATTATCTTATAAGATATTTTAAGGCGAGAAACTTGAAGTGAATTCCTCAGGGGGGGGGGCTTTGACTTTGCCCAGCAAAAATCTGAGTTGCAGCTTTAATAAAGATTTTATGAATTTTAAAAAAGGAAGAAATAACTTGTTGAGGGTCCTGTGAAACTAATTGAACCGAAGAGGACCCTTTTTGCACGTAATTTTAATGGATTAGGAAAGAAGAAAGAACCCCGGATGCAGCCTACAGCTGAGAGCAGCGCGATCCGACGGCAACTTTCTTCCGTTTCTAGCGCCGTCAACTTTAAAGGGATCTAAAAATGAAAACAGGGGGGTGAAAGATAAGAATTTTGGGACCAACAGGGGTTTACCACCCCCCCGATTATTTATAAAAATAGTTTTCGCCCTTAAAGCTCACTAAACCTTGAAGGCTTATTCCAAAGAAAGTCTCGCGACAAGGAAATTCCAAGTCGGTCGGGACTGTTTGAATATTAATTTAAATAATAATAGTGTTAAGAGGGGGAAACTGGTTTCTTTTCGTTCGTAGGACTACCGGGGTCGATTCAAAATTTACCAGCGAGCGATTTTATGGGGAAAGATCGCGTAAAACAATAAGTCGCGGCGGAGCCCCCGTAACTGGCAGGCTTGAAGTGTTACATCGACTTTAAACCATGCTATCTTACATATAAATATGTCTTGTATATCTTATATTAAAAATTTAATAAATTAATTTGATTTCAATGATGGAGGAAATTAATTGAAAAATTAATTCCATATATGCTTATAAACGCGAGGAAAAAATCCTTTTCACAGGGAGACAAATCTTTGCAAGAGTGGAGAAGGTCGAGGATTCACTTCACAATCCCACCGCTGCCACCAGAAACTAACTGTTATGTCCGACTATTTTTAATTAAATTTAATTTATTCAATGAATAATATTATTCCGTAAGGTTACGAATTAATGGTGATACCATAGAAGTGAAAGGGGTGATTGCGGGCAGCGTGTTAAGGATTGGAGGCGTCGGACATGGACAGGTAGTTTTTCTAAGGGAAAGAAAAAAAAACAAACTTCTTTCCCCCCTTTTTTTTTTCCTTAAGGAAAATTTGAGGGAACGTTAGAAGAGCCTGCACTCTTCTCCCCTCTTGCCAATGATGAGTCTCCGTTCAGAATAATAGGTTGACAATGTAAGATGAACTTACCTTAATCCGCACTGCTTGCCAGGAGGACAATTGAGCACCAGGTACAGGAACGTTGAGTGGTGAGTTTCGATAGGAGATGTTTTACTCCGAGGGAGTAGGAATTCTCCTGGATCACAAATAACTTGCACAACACCTGTTAGTAAACCAATATTTATTTATTGTTCTGTTTTAGTCCCTCTTTTTTTTTTTACAACACTAATAGTAAGATTTTTATTTTCTGTTTGTTTTACCAGTAAATTTGTAACGTCGGTAGACGGAAACTTTTTATTTAATATGATTAGCAATAATAACTGTAGGAGAGGATATACGCGTTACTGCGTCTCGGGAAAGATTATTGTAACGACTGAAGATAAAATAAATTTCATTTAGTTCAACGCGATGCTAGATACGCGGGCCGTCTTGACGGGTCTATGGTATTCGACGAAAAGCCTTGATAAGAGCTGTTTGGTCCACGAAGCGGCCGCGTGTAAACAGAGTCGCCGGAAGTAACCCTGCACCGGTTTGAATGTCAGCAGCCGACATAAACAACGATCCAACAAAGTGTTGCTTTGTAAGGATTGAGTCGTCATTTTATGTATGCGTGATTTCTGGTGAACTGAAAAGTTTCTCAAGCTGATTAAGCTGGGAAACTCCCAGTCCACAGAACAAAACGAGAAAAAGGCGCACCGTCTGCAGTTTGGGGCCCCGGGCCCCGCCACAAGTCAAAAGGCTTGGGAAAGAGCTGACCATCGTCGACGGAAAAGAAAAATGCTGGTCAGCGGTCTAAATCCTATGCAAAAAGTAGAAGGAAAGAGGAAAGGAGGGAACAGAACAAGAAATAAGGGATACGGGATGGACAAATATTAAGTCGGACATAACACCTTTATCGGTTTGAGTATTGATATTTCTTTATTTCAGTGTAAATAATTATGTAAATTATCTTTGTACATTCTGAAAAGACGCTATGAATATTTATCGTCTCGAAAGAGAGTTTTTCGAAAGGATGTAATTCTTACAACTGTCGGTAATGAAGTTCTTAAAAAAAAATTTGATATTATCATGGGAATTTAAAGCAGAGTACAGGCAAAACAAAAATTTCGTTTTTTTCAAATAATAGATAGATTTAGTATTATATAAATCATCTTGCTTCGAAAAGATCAACATATTATTGCCATTACTCTATTTTGTTCTAATATCATTGAAAATGTCTGTAGTTTTCAAGTAGTAAGTTGTTTTATTTCAACATGAAAATGCATTGATGTATGTTTTTTATGGAAAATAAAAAATACGTAGAAAAAAATTATGCACAAATAAAATATATTTTGAAGTGTTCTGTTTATTGAAACGTTCAGTGGATAATTACTATTTTTTAAGGAAACTATTCTTATTTTCTTAATTATGAATTTTATTTAATAGAATTACATGAAGTAAAACTAGAGTAAAACTAGATACTATACATTTTCTTGTCGGTCATATTCTTTAACTGTTTTTAATGCAGATATTTCATTGAAATCACTTTTCTTGTGAATACAATTATCGAAAACTCTTATTGCTATTCTAACTCTTGCAGGTGATATGAAAGATATACTCGATCGAATTTTTCATGCTGTTTTAAACATCTGGACCATCATTTGTATAATATTTTATTGACAACAGACACCCTAACATGAATAAGAAGTACAGGCAGATGTTTTGATTATCACTCTTGACAGATTGAAAGAAATTTTCTGTACTTAATCCTATAGCAATTCGTAATATTTTATAGCATAAGCACGTTAGTATCGTAAATTTACCAGTAACTGTAATGAATGCATACCTAAAGTTGATAAGTGACTCCAAAGTATCTTGATCAACATCTACCAGAATTAAAATATAATAAAAATAATTCTCGGCGGCCTTAATCATTACTAACACTGGCTCAGCCGAATAAAAAAAAACACTAATCATTCTGATCAACCGATATTTTTGAGTCACTTTATCTGATTGCTATTATATTGAATAAATAAATGAATCGTTTTCAATTAAAAAATAGTTTTCAAGTGTTTAAGTGAAAGAAATACAGTTAATGCTTACAACAAAATAACTTTTTTATATCAATAACATATATTTTTAGAAAAGACACGGTTGTTAATCTACAAAAACTTGTAAAGCATTGCACCAATTAACCCAAACATATCAATATAAAAACATAGAATGAATTATATTACTCATATAACCTGGATTAGATATACGATGGTAAATACAGAATTCAGGTGATCTGTAGAAATTATAATTTATTTGTGAGTTTTGAAAATCGATAGATGATGTTACGCTTCGCCATTAAATGCACTTACATATTTTTTTGTAATTGCCAGAACTTTTTTAAAGCCTACTGCACATCCTATATTTGCATTTTCTGTCGTACTAATGTTTGCTAAATCATGTGAACACATTTCACATAAAAACTAATGCCAGCATGGCAGAGCAATGTAATTACAAATGCTCTCGTCACATAATATGCACTTAGAAAACTTTAAGTCATTAACTGAAATGCAAATTTTTTAATTATTTAAAAAAAATGTCATTGTTCTTACAATGTATTACCTGGAAAACATAAAATAGTTATACGAAGATAAAGATTTTTTAGATCCACTTGATCTACTTATATTTCAAAAACAAAAAACAATTTGATTTGCCTATATCTATGTGTATGTAGTAAAATTAAAGTTAAGTTATACGCTGATCTATACAAATAATTTATTTCATTTTTTTACAGGTTACGATATTATATAATAAATAGAAGTAAAAAACTTACGCACAAAAATATCCATATTATTAGGATCGAATGGTAGTGATTTTATGTTCAGAATACCAAAATTATCTCCAACAAATAATAAAATGAAATTTTGTGGTCTTACCAAGTGAGTAGCTATTAAATAATCATGTTACAGTCATGAGATTTAAATTACGTGTGATACAGTATCAAAAACGTATATAAATAGTAAATCATAAAATACTTACCTATGTTATGAAGAGGAGCGATCATAAAAAAAAATCTACTTGTTCAATTTCTCTGATCTAATCTTGGTTATTAAATGTTGATAAAAGATGATTTGCACGTGCTAAAGACTGTGATATATTATGCCGATTGTAAGCATATAGTTCCCATGCGCGTTTTAATAATTTTTCTTTCATAACATATTTATTTTCTTGGCGTCGTCTGATTTCATTTTTTATTCGAAGACTCATGAATTCGATTTGCGCAATACTTTGAACTTCTTTGAGATAATCAAGATAGTGTAAGATGCAAAAAAAATTTCATCATAAAAGTTAGTATAGGTTTCGATAAAATTTATGTACTAACATAAAAATTGCCAGATTGATGAATAGCTTTCCATTTTTGTCAACAATACTTTATGATAAGGTTCTATAAAGTTATTTGTACGATGTGTTACTTGATTAACACAAAAATTCTCAGGTTTAACTCTATTTAACCAATAATTTTCAAAGTACTCCATAATGTCGTTGAATGCATCAAGAAGTTGTTTCGTACTATTAGCTTTTAATCATGTAAAAGTATCACGTATGGTCTGATAATGGTAGAGCCATTAATTTTCTATAAAAAATTTTTCCTTCTTCCCAATTGTCTCTGTGCCTTGATGTCATTTCAGTGATTGGAACGATTAGTTAAAGTAAGGGGATAAGAAAAATAATTATCGGCGGCCTTGATCATTGCTGATACTGGCTCAGCAGTATAAGAAAAACCCCATCACTTGAATCAACTAACTTTTCGTGTCACTGTCTCTAATAGGAAGTATCAGTATAACATGAATTTTCTAAAATTTAAATAAAATTCTTCTATTAAATTTAATAGAGGTTTGTATAAAGTCATGTACTTACGTAAAAATTGCTACATTAATGAATGATGTCCTATTTTTCTAAACAATACTGTGTGATAACTTCCATAAAGAGTCACTTGTTCAGTATGTTACTTCATAAACAAAAAAATTCTCAGGTTTATCTATACTCAAGCAATAATCTCTAAAGTACTCCATCATATCGTTAAATGCATCAAAACGTTGCATAAAAAAAAAGTTATCGGCGGCCTCAATCATTGCTGATACTGGCTCATCCGATGTATGTTTTAACTGAGCATTATCTCTGTAATAGTATTCTCATGGAAATTCTTTGAATGTTAATTTTAATGTGAAGCAAATGCATTATTGTATCATCATGTTTATTTGAAATTTTAAAAATTAAAATTATAATATTGTAATGCAAAACAAAATATCGACTGAGAACTTAGTAACATAGAAAAAAGTAGCAAATTATCTATCCTTGTTAATCAGAACTTTGTTTCAGAAATTTTAATACGTGCATATTTTTTTTTAAATAAAGATAAATTAAGTATGGAACATTTTCAAATATCTTTTTAAAATTGAAGTTAACAAAGTAAAAAAAATTGAAAACATTGTGTACGCTTCACTTACAACTCATACACAGTAGTAAAATTGAGGTGCATATCGTATTAATTTCGTTGAGCTAAATATGAAAAAAATTAAAAGCAGCATATGAATCATTTTCAGAACTTTAACAAATAATTAAAATGATTGTTTACCGTTCAAATTACGATGAACTTATCGAATACAACTAAACATGAAAAATGAGATGTACGTTTTCACTTGGAGTATTCAAGTTATGAGTCTTATAGCCACGGAGCGGAATTGAACGACGATACATTAAATACTTCAACGTTACATATAATACATTTAAACTTTGAGTAAAACTCAAGTTTTCCTAGGAGAGTACAAATGCAACGTCTACACAAAATGTGTTGACAATGCATCAGCTTATGTCTTGTCATATTGCGGCATTGAACACATTCATTGTCAAACGATTCAGGCAATGCTCCTAGATTCAAGATCCATGAATTAAAATTATGTACTGATACAAATAATTCATTAATATATTGGATAAAAATACTCACGAATCATTCGACTTATAGTATCAGCTGAATTCATGTTAATTGCACTTGTCAATAAAATAATAAATGTTAAAACTTGCCTTCATTTATTGCACGTTGTTTCTCGCTTTCATCAATATGCACTATTGTATCCCAGAATAAGGAACATTTAAAAATAGCAGTTGTAAAAAATAAATTAAGATCAATATCTTCTTCTACGTTTATCATTAAACGGTCGACTACGTATCGTACAAGTAACTCTCTCGGTGGTTTCCGTTCAGTTGTTAACTTTTGTAAATATTCCACTCCATAAGTTTAGATTCACCGAGACTCCATTTTTCAATAATTGTATAGCAGCTCTTCGACAATCAGCTATGGTTTTATTGTTATTAAATACTGTATCTTCTTTAATTTCTTCAAGCCACTGTCGTTCAGAAAACATTAAATAAATCAACTTACTCAATAATTTACGGTTCTCTCAAAATACACTAATACATTGTCATTGAACGCAATAATTTACAAGAAACTCCATGGGCCACTATTTCTAACTTTGTAGCGGATTCGTAGCGATAATACTTCGATTGTCTCGATAAAAATTCAGGTAGACAATTTGAATCGGTAGATGGTAAAGATTTATAATTATGAGTAAAGCAACATTAAGGATGACATCGGCAGCCTCGATCATTACTAATACTGGCTCAGCCGACATAATTTTGGGAAAGCGTGATTGTTTGATACTACGAATCCCATAAAATGTTGTCTAGTAAACATACTTATATTTAGTTTTATTATAATTATTTACTTGGATCATATTCTTAATTTTGCCGGGAATATTCCGACCTTTTTGCACACCAATTGCGTATACTATTTCATTGAGAATAATTAGGCGAATCCTCTATTTTTGTTTCAATTCATGCAATTAATTGTTAATCAATAATATCAAGATTGAAACAAACTCAGCTTGATACCCCATATGTATAACATTAAGCTCCAATCGTAATTAAATATGTTTGGGATCAAATATCATAATCGTGTTTTTAGATCTTACATAGTTAATCCGAATTCTTTCCTATAAATTTAGTCAATCATTGATATTGATTCATAATGTGAATCAAGATCGGCATACAAAAAAATCTCACAACAATTCGATAGACGAAAAGGACGTTGTAAAAGTTGACAATAAATTCTTAAATTTCTGAAGATTAAATATAATTCGCAGTTGATAGTTTTGCTACGTATACATAAAAAATAAAAAATTTATTCTATAGTAACCTATGTGTTATCTGAAATAATATTTTCTACATGTTGTAATTTATTAAAATTGTAGTTAACTTTGTTTCATAAAAAATCAACATATAAATTAGTAATTAGTAAAAAAGTTATACTATACATATTAGTTTCATTCGAAATCATAAGGCTCATAGTATTGATGAAATTCCAGTTAAAAAAAAACAACATAAATATAACTCTAACATACTTCATGTTACTTACACGGAGAAAAAATTCCGTTAATTTTTATTTAAAAATCCATACAAAAATTACCGTTCTGCGGAAGAATGTGAGTTCAACCTTACTAAAAAGTAAAAGTAATGATCAACATACAAAAATTATAAGTTACATAAAAAAATGTATCATTCAGTTTTTTAAAAATTTCTTTGGCAGCACCCCCCCCCCTCCTATCGCTACGATCGGGATCTTACGAAGAAAACCTGTGTCGTCGATACAACCACCCGGCTCTCCGAAAAGATCTTCCTCCCTATCACGGTGGAGAGAGCGCCGCCGTCATGGAGGATCATACTACTGAACCCCTTGACGCTCCCCCCCCCTCCCTCTTCTGTCTTTCCTTTCCTTCCTGACCGCTTTTCCGTTTCGCCATATACACTAATTGATATACTGCAAACCGACACATACTGAATAAAATTTTATAACTCCTTATACTCTACTTGGTTGACGTTATTCATAAACTGTACCTCCACCCCGTTCACTAATCTTAATCATCCCTCCATCATAACGGATTTCCTGACTCCAGCCGATGGCTTGCTATCTCCCACCGGGCTGCGAGGTAAGTGTATTTCGGGGCCTAATCGACTGGTTTTGTTTCCTTTCCTCGTTCGTCGGAAAGGCAGGGACGGATGTCTGGCTTAATCCATCGCACCAAGACCCAGGAATACTGGAGGGATCCTCGGCTGTGGGCTTCCGGGCCCTGGGTGATGCTGCATCACCTCGAGGATGAAATCACCATCAAAGATGAACCACTGGCCCCCGCACCCACCTCCATCGTTCCACCAACCTCTGGGACCTATCTCCGGGACGTGGGAACCCAGACCCCCCTCCTAGACGATGTTCCTCCTCCTCCGCCTACGGGAAACACCTAGATTTAGCCTCTACCCAGATTCGCAGACCAACCCAATCCTCAATTTTCTTCTCTAATCGGGCGTGACATCCAGCTCACTCGAGCTGTATACGACTTCTTGGAACGCCATGGCCAGGGCCCGGATGACTTCCAGCCTATGCTGCCGGACATCTACCAGCTGGTGCGAGATCTAGACTCCGTCCGCCTCAACTACTATCAAAGGGAAATGGAAAGTCGCCAGCGTAGACGTAGACGCGCCTACGGACCCCGATGGGATGAGAACTCCACGGGCAGAACTCACCCCAATTCACATCCTTTCTCCTTTACATATACATGGTTATAATGCAATATAACGCAATAAACTCGGAAAATTAGTTAATGTTCTATATTTGTGTTTTTATTTTTCCTTTTTGTGTTTTTTTCTCTTTCCTCCCTCCCCCCTCTTCCCAGAACATACCCCACAGTAAGGCTAAGTGCTAACCCTGCTCAATAGCGCAAACAGCTTGTAACTAACCTAAGAAAAGTTATTCTAAGTTGTCACTAACCCCAAACAGCCAGCCGTATCAGCGAAGCATCACTAAGGCACCCTGCTGCTGATATAGACCAGCAAACAAAGGTCCACCGCGCCAACCAGGCAACCATCTCCAGATATCGCAGAGCACTGGCCGCCAGGACTCGTCGGAATCGCGCAATGAGGACACAGAGACTGAGGTTATTACTCAGGACCTCGCCACCTTGTCCCTTCAGCTCCCCTCACCTGCCTGGGCCATAGCTAACGCCAAGCGGGGGAATTAACCGTCAAGGTCATCAACGCTCTTTTGATACTGGCCGAGGAGTCCGGTCAAGGGTGCTTACACGGGGCATCTTGTGTTAACGTCGTCGTTGGGACAATCCAGTCCGTGCCTCCTAAATCTCCCCCCCCCCTCTTCCATCAATAACTTTGCCATCTGTTCCAGACATGCCACTATTATTGAGTCTGGTTCTACTTCTGCACTGTTCTGTCGCTCACCCTGGTGACTCATACCGGGTTACAATGTTTCAACACCAGTCTGGCCTGTACTATGAGGAATACCAGTCCGTCCAGCTAGTAAGCAAAACCTGGAGAATCCTCTCTACGCTGGACGTGGATGCTCTCATCAACGCGCACGGACAAGACGCCCAGGCATTCAACAATTACTCGAATACTTGTCGAGAGACCTGCGCGCCGCAGTTCTGCACCACGGCACTTCAAGAAAGCACAGTTCGGGCCGAATTAGACAAGGGTACCCGACTGAGCAATAAACTGCGCCAGGTCGTTGAGCGCACCCCTACCCGGGGCGTCTCCAACGACCGAAACAAACGTTCACCCTGGATTGGATTCATTGGAACGGGACTCAGAAAGCTGTTCGGCACCCTGCATTACAATGATTACGAACACTTCTCTCATGAGATTGCCCGCCTTTACCAAGATCAGGCGTCTATCGTCCACCTAGTTAACAACGCCACGCATATCATACGAACGGAAGTCGACTCCCTCGTGAGCGACCTTGCCCAAACTAACAAAAGAATCGATGAAGTAGCTTCCTACGCCGTTGCGATCTCGAAACAACAAGACCACTTGAGACACATGGTCGAAAAGGAGCGCGATTACATGCTGCTGGGCCTCCACCTTTTCCGCACCCTACAGCAGCGCAACTCCCTGATGCGACAGGCCATCACAGCCATCGAAGAAGCTAAGAGAGGCATACTCAACTCTATCACCGTCCCAGCAGGACACCTGAGGGTGGCCTTAAACGACATGGAACGGAGGCGGCCACACTTGAACCCGCTGCAACCGCTTGACCACATCGACCTCCAAGTGCTCTCAAAAATCTTGCGTGTCACCGCTACCCGGGTGGGTAATATCTTCGCAACCGTCGTCGAGATACCTCTCCTGGAGAAACATCTGTGGAGGAGTTACCACCTGCACCCATATAAAATTCCGCAGTCGGGGGGGGGGCGAAAGCCATCGGTCCTCACCATCTTGCCGGAAGAAGACTTTCTGGTATTGTCAGCCGATAACGCCCGCTATTTTCTCGCCTCTGGAGAAGAGCTGTCCAACTGCCTGCTCGCTGGCAACGGCCTGGCCTGCGCACCGTTACGAGGAGTCCAATCTTCGGAAAACCGGCCTATCTGCGAAACTGAAATCATTCGGGACCATTTCAACGAAACCCTAAGAACTTGTAATATCATGGTAATGCTATCCCAGGCCACCGAATGAATCGCCCTGACCCACCAAAACTCCTGGCTATTCTCCAATTGCAAGCCGGAAGTCTACAACGTCGTCTGCGAAGGCCAGCAAATTCACACTCTTCATCTCGACGGCGCTGGCGTGCTGGATCTCCGACCGGGCTGCATGGCTACGAACCGTTACGAGACTATCCTCAGCTTAGGGGAATTTCAGACTAACATCACTGGCCTACTTCCCGAGACCTCTCTTAGCCTCAGGTCTCTCTCACCAATCCTGCATGACCCTTCCCTAGAACCGTCTATTAACACTCCAACTATCCATCTGCAAGAAGCCGATACTCGGGCTAGCTGGGGCAGGGGCCTGGACCAGATCGAGAACGAGTTGAACCGAGTTGGTCTCCACCATCAACAAGAACGACGAAACAGGATTTGGATCAGCAGCACGCTTGAGGTCGTCGGGATAATTAGCTTTATCCTCACCGCTCTGGGTATCTATAAGGAGCCCTCTCTGGATCTGCTCAAGATCTTTGCTACGACGACACCGGAGCATTCGAGAGAGACAGGGAAACGATACCCTTCTTAAGATCGTCACCCCGAAGAACGAATCTCCCGAGCCACGGCCAGCCATCGAACCTACCCCTGGCACCTCAAGGGCAACACAGCCGAGGACCACTGCCCGCCCAGAGATCGTTCTCTCTCTTGCCCCTGCAGCGTTCTAGCCACTACCAATTGCACCTTACTCTACAATTTGTCTTTCGGTTATGTTACTCTCTAGGTTAAGTTGCGGTAATAAGCCGTCAATTAATTAAGCAAGTTCACCTACGACACGCACTCTAGAAACGTGGGCCGCCACGGTAATTGTGGTCATAAATTCCGCCAAGTCATGCTTTACTACGCGGTGGCCTATGGTCGCAGAGTCGGCGTCTTTCCCACCTGGGACAAGTGCCGCCTGAAGGTAAACTACTTTCCTAACCCCGTTTTTTGCCGCTTCACCTGCCTATCCGTCGATGCAAAAGTTTTGGTGATTGAAAAAATTAGAGACACACTTTATCGAGAGGGGAACTTGAAAGTGAGCACAATCTTGCAAATTTTAAAATGTGTCAAAAGACCAGAAAATTGTGGAAGTAAAATCTGTTCAAACAAAAAATGTCGAAATTTTACCGAGTACAGAGTTCAATGATTGGTTCGATGATAATGTTATTGTGCCGTTGTTCAGAAAACTCAAAGACCTCGATTATAAAGATAGTGGGTAAAGTCTAAATGAAATTATAAACCTGACGATCAAAATTTCTCGATATATACCGCTGAAGGGAGGCTTATCAACATATGTTAAATTATTTCTAGGTATTCAAATTAAACGTGCGGGTCTCAATATTGAAAACTTTGATAAATACTGTTTCTTGTGGTGCATTACTGCAGCTCTACATCTTCAAGAAGTGGCTGATCCCGGAAGAACTTCATACAAGTGTATTAACAAAGAATTGAAGTATGAAGGTATACAATTTTCTATGGCATTGAAAGACATTCCACGTTTCTAAACTATAATTAATTTAGCCATCAACGTATACGATATTGAGTTTCATTTTACCAACCGAGATTTTGAAACGAGTGTATTAATACCTGTGTATTTGAGCGATAATTTTGAATCAAACATACCGACAATTCATCTTCTCGTTGTTGATGGCGAGGTAGTTGATGGAAACTTTCATCCCATTTCCACTTTGCTTCGATTAGAAATATTTTACGCCTGTTCGGATGGCAAATAAAACAAGCTAAATATGGACCGTTACTGTGTGATCGATGTTTGAATCACTTCAGATTACAAAAGTTATATGAAAATCACAAACTTGATTGTTTTAAAATGAAGAAGGTTCGAATAGGTTTCCTGAGAGAAAAGATCAGATTACTAGTTTTAGGATTTTGAATGTACATACCCTGTAGCATACGCAGTATACACTGATCTTTTTAATTAAATCGATTATCCCCATGTATTCGATGGTTTATGGAAGACTTAAAAAATATTGCAACTGAAGTAGATTGCGATTTGAAACGTTTGCCTCTGATGACACCACTAAATAATGAAGAAAGAAAGCTTTATCAATAAGATATCTGTCACATATGCGGAAAAAAAAATTATTCATCTCATGATAAACGCTATGATCATTGTCTTTTTACCGGCAAATACCGAGGCCCAGCCCATAACTCGTGCAACTTAAATTATCAGCAATCTCACATAATTCCAGTCATTTTCCCCAATTTATCCGGTTTCGATTCTTAATTAACTTCCCAGTGGGAAGTTATAGTAATGGGTCCGATTTTGCGAATCGCTAATTTTGACATATCTCCACGTTTTAAGGTCCCCAGAGTTGAATACGATAGTTTTTACGTGGACGTCTGTGTGTGTGTATGTACGTATGTGCGTATGTTTGTACGTGCGTTCGGAATTATTTTTCGCCTCAATTATCTCGAGAACAAAAAATGATATCGACGTGGGACCAACTGCATTCAACGAGTAATTACGTAACTTAGAAATGATTAAATTTTCAGCGAAATCGGTAGAGCCATTTTTTTTGGCAGAATCAAAAAACTGGAAAAAAGGAAATTACTTGAATTTTGCAATTTATCAATTATACCATTTTTTAGACAAAATTTCAAGATCATTCCAGAAATATGAATATTAAATGATTGGAATACTTGTATGGATATATGATGACAATATTTCATCAAAAAAAAAAAAATTTTAAAAAACGAAATCAGCAATAAAAAAATTTTAAACTTGTGTCAGGATTGAGAAAGCAGCATTAAAGACGCTCTAATAGTCAATAATAATTGTCAATAATATGGAATTGTGTTCATAACAATTGAACATTGTTACTAACAAGTGATCATTGATCATAGTAATATTTAAATAATAAGTTTTGAATTGTTATAAACAATAAAAATAGGGACCCTTTCTATATATATGAGTACTTCTAACGCATAATTTTTCCGTTTACTAAAAAAATGTTACCAACCGTATGCCATAAATGAAAACATACTTTTTTCGTGTATAACAATGAAATTCGTTGTAAATAATGAAAAAAAGGATCTATGAGGTACATTCGAATTCTTCTAACGCACGATTTTTTCTTTTACTGAAATAAAGTAACTAACCATATCAAATGAATAAGAACAGCCTCATTTCGTTCATAACAATTCCATTTGTTTTAAAAAATGGAAACGGGTTCTATTCAAATTGTTTTTTTATTTTTTCCAGTGGGAAGTTGGTCGTGTGGACCTTTCGGGTCGCACCCAGACCACTGCAGAGCACTGATATTTTGTTATGAGATCTCTAGCTACAGCATGTGATGGGTCAATAACTCTATTACCCATTAATAACGAACGGTACATTTCATTGACAAATCAGTTTATAAAACAAAAGTTTTCCTTACAAGGGGAGTTCCAAACTTGGGAATCACAGATTTCCGTCACTTTTATATATATTGTAGGGCAGAGTCCCCTCAACAAATATACCAAGTGGCAAGACGCCATTCGTTTTTATTGTTGAGAAATTCCAATCCAAAGTTCTCGATGAAACTTAAGTAGAAGGAACTTTTATACCGGTTGTAGCAATGGTTTCGTGGCGTAGCGGTAACGCTCTTGCTAACTGTGCGGCCGGTCGGCTGTTCAAGTCCCGGTCGAGTTACTTTTTTTTTCATTTTTTTCATTATTTATAATTATAAATTATTAAATAGAAAAATAATGAATAATTAATAAAAAAAATATTCAACAAAATATTAAAAATTTTTTTTCTAATTTTTCTTACCGGCTATGGTACCTACTACCTGAGCGACCTTCGAACGTCACAGTTTACCTGCTCCACCATGTATTGTCCAAGGGATGTACATAAAAAAAAATTTCTCATGCCCCAGGAAAGTGAAATCCCAGCTGCTTACAATTCGGCCACGTCATACATTCTGAAATGTTCACATTCTGTTTCGAGTTTTCGTACGCGTTAGACGTTAAAATAATTTTGTGCTAGTTATTCAAAGTGGTTTGTGAATAATATGGAAAAAGCAAGTACGAGTTCGGGAGATCTACATGGAGAATCTATTCTTAATGATTCAATGAAAAATGATATTACGAATGCATTCTTGTATTGTAAATCATTATTAGAAGAAAGTGAACTTCTGATCAAAAATCCTCCATCACAAATATCACATTCATCTATTGCCATAGGAGAAGAATTTTATAATAGCATTGTGACAATGTTAAATGAGAGAAAAATTATTGAAGATGAAGAATTGATTACAAAAGATGAAGATGATGAGAGAAATAAGTATACGAAAGTATGAAGGATAATTATTTCTGCTATTATTTTTGTTTTGAATTTTTTAAAATTATGATGCTATCAATATTTGATTCATACGAATGTCTATCAACGTTATTATGTATGATTCTTTGTATTTATGTAATTATATTGAAAAATATTTGAAAGTTGTTATATTAATAATTATAATATTTTTTTCATGCTTGGTAAAATATTTTTTTGGTATTTCTAGTGCATTGGTGTACCGGAAGATGATGATGATTTTATAGCTCAAGAATTTGCCCCCGAACCACATGATTATATTCCACTGTGGTATAAAGAGAGGGCAGTTGCTATTGCCGAAGTTCATCCAAAATGGAGTTTAAAAAGCCTTCAAAAGCATGGAGTATCTCGATTAAAGCATAAGCAGAATTTATACCGATGGAAGGAAGATGTCAAGTGTGGAGGTACTCATTTTGACAAGTGGAACATTATTGATAGTAATACTTACGAACAATTTTTGGAAGCCCGATCTAATATGGAGCAGGTATTAAATTTTCAGTTTGATGAGATCTGATTATTATATTTTATAAGCATATGGTTTCATGTTATTTTATTTTTTTCTGTCATTTTTCTCAAGGTAACCACAAGAACATTGCAACAGTGGGCAATGAATGCTGCCTTCCAATTTTTATCGGACGAATTTCATTTCATTGCTAGTAAATCATGGGTGGAAAGGTAAAAAAAAAAACACGGAATTCGCCAACGTAAAATTACAAAGTTTATAAGTCATAAAGAAGTAGCATCTATCGAAGAAGTGATGGAAAGTGCAGAAAAATTCCGTCTGCAAACGAAAGCATTAATGTCTGGATTTGATTTGGATTATATTATTAACACTGATCAAAGTGGATGTCAATATCAATCAACATACAACAGATCATTGGCAGAAAAAGGAGCGAAAACAATTTCCGTTAAAAAAAAGAATATTAGCTTAACTACTCATTCTTATACCGCACAGTATGCACTAACGGCTTCCGGGAAAGTGTTACCATTTGTGTTTGTATGTTTACGCGAACCAAGTGGAGCATTTGGACCACAAATAAAAAAACAAATTAATCAGTTGAGTGAGATGTATAAAAATTATTATAACGTGTACAAAATCTGACAAGTTAACTAAACAAGAGTATGAAAAGTTTCTGAAAACTTGTCTATTGCCTTATGTGCAACATAATAAATTCCTTCTGATTATAGATTCATGGGGTGGTCAAACAGACACGACAGTGTATGACGATATTTTTTCTAATGAAAATGGTGAAGCTACTTGTACAGTAAAAATTATCCCACCGAAATGTACACCCATTTGCCAACCGTGTGACGTCTACTTTTTTCGACAAATAAAAATATTTATTAAAAAAATTCAAAATGCTCCGGAGCTATTGGCAGAGAACAGGGAATTAACATCAAGAGAAGACATCATAAAAATTCATTCTCTTATATTGCATCAATTAAATTCACCAAAATTTACAGCGATGATCCAGTATGCTTGGTTTGCCTCCAAGTTGATTGATGAAAAGAAAATATTTATGAACGTAAACCAATTGTGCTTCTCCATACATAATTTGAAAACAAAATGTAATTGCAACAATAATAGTTTTATAAAATGTGCGGTTTGCAATCAAATTTTATGTTTTAAATGTTTCTATGATGATTATCATCCAAATAAATGTATAATTATGAATGATTCTGATGATGATATAGAAAGCGAATAAATATAATATTCTCATTGTAATTGTGTAATATTGTAATTACACTTTTTTATACTTCTCCTTATTTTTAATGAATAAAAAACTAAATTTTTTATAAAATTTTTAATTATTTATTTTCATATTAAATAATGAATGATTATTAATTATTTTGTTGAATATTTTTTTTATTTATTATTAATTATTTTTCTATTTAATAATTTATAATTATAAATAATGAAAAAAATGAAAAAAAAAAAAGTAACTCGACCGGGACTTGAACAGCCGACCGGCCGCACAGTTAGCAAGAGCGTTACCGCTACGCCACGAAACCATTGCTACAACCGGTATAAAAGTTCCTTCTACTTAAGTTTCATCGAGAACTTTGGATTGGAATTTCTCAACAATAAAAACGAATGGCGTCTTGCCACTTGGTATATTTGTTAAGGGGACTCTGCCCTACAATATATATAAAAGTGACGGAAATCTGTGATTCCCAAGTTTGAAACTTCCCTTGTTAGATTTATCGATTCATTTAGATTCATGGCCTCTAGTATTAAAAAATTAGCTTCATATCTCGGCAATAATAGTAAACAAATCACAAAAATCACATTATCTAGATCCCAAACAATTTGCGTTGGTTACAAGAAAAGGTGTATTCCCGTATGAATATATATCGATTCAATGTGAAAATTAGAAGATTACCATTTACCTGCCAAAGGGCAATGTTATTCGGAACTCAATAATGAAAATGTGTCTAGTAAAGACTATAAACATGCTTTGGAAGTTTGGAATAAATTTTCAATTAAAACACTCGGGGAATACTCTGATTTATACCTTAAAATAGATGAACTTCTACTTGTCGACATTTTTGAACATTTCCGACATAGCTGTCAAAAAACATACGACTTGGATCCTCATTATTACTACACTGCTCCGAGGCTCGCTTTTGACTCCATGTCAAAACTTACGAATGTTGAGCTTGAGCTTTTTATGAATCCAGAAATGATCTTATTCATTGAGAAAGGTATTCGATCAGAGCAAAGTAGAATTATATGTTTTTAAATGTAAATAATTTATTCGGCGCTCCAATGACCATGTCAATACCCGAGAGTTCCTTTGCATGGGTGCAAGAGCAAATCTCTGTTGAAGATCTTTTCGGCGGTGATAATGATATTGGATATTTAATGAAGTTGATTTGGAATATCCGAAAGAACTTCATGATCTTTACAAAGATTTGCCCTTAGGCTCAAAGCATTTCATTTCATCGAACCGCAAACAATCCAAATTGGCAACAACTCTTTATCCAAAAACCAGATATGTACTCCATTATCAAAATCTTAAGGAGTGTTCAGAGTTAGGTTTAATATGTACAAAAATCCATAGAGTATTAGAATTCAAACAGTCTCAGTGGCTCAAACCGTACATACATCAAAATACAGAATGTTGTAAAAATGCAAGAAAGTCCAAAGATGTGAAACTAATCATCAAATGGAATGGCCGATATAGTGCTAGAGCTCTCATTTCAAAACCGGGTTTCCATAGTGTTACGATTTTTGACAAAAACATGGTTATAATAGAGATGAGATGACTTAAAGTTTATTTTAATAAGCCAATTTACATAAGCTTGACAATTGTAGATCTGTCAAAATGATTTTTATATGATTTTCATTATAATTATGTTAGGAAAAATTTCTCAAATGCGTCCAAACTTCTGTATACCGACACGGATAGTCTTATACATTATTTCACAGTACCTGATGTTTATGAAATCATCAAACGTGAGTAGTTATATAAGGAGAGTTCCAGATTCACCTGCAATACCAGCCGAGGTGAAAAGTGGGTTCTGATCCGCACTAATTACCGACCGCGATTGGCGATAAATTACCGACAGCTATAAGACCGATTTTTTACCGACTTGGTTTAAAATTTAAATATCCGCGGAAAAAATAACTGTAGAAAAAAATAGCGGTAATGTGTCTCAAGGATGTTAGATGATGGGAGATGTTTTAAAGTAAAAACCATTTCTCTTTCAAGTTAAGTTTTTTTTTCTTTTAAAAAAAATAATAATCCCTCAAATGATGATTTCTAAGTAGCATTATTCCACCTGTAAGAATCAAAATTATTTCCTTTAATAAAATTTTATCATATAAGTAAAACTAGAAAACCGATTATAAAACAAGACTTACAGTATCATAATCATCATCATAGTCAGTGGAATCATCATTATAATTATCGTCATCAATTGTTGGAGGTGAAGGAGGTAGAAATGCACGATGGAGATATCTCCCTCTATCCGGAACCATATGACGTTAGCGAGAAACGTTAGGCAGGTAGCCGTCACGCCACAAAGTGTGATGGTAGCGCCTTCTATTCCTTCCGTCTCTTCCCAATGATCTTTCAGTGCTATTAGAATAATAATTTCTAGGAGGGTGATCGATAGGTCGAATCAGGTCTCCGGAAAAATAAGAGTGCACATCTTTTTTTTAAAAGTAATAACGATTATGATAGATTTTTTTTCAAACTTGAAAAAAAAAATTTCCCCACTTGATAAATTATCATTTAACAATTTTTGAAATTCACAATTGAACTCAATAAATAATCATATTGATGTAAAAAAAAAAATAAAAAATAAAAAACACACTTTTTATACTTGAATAAAGAAAAAGTCATTACTTACTCAGTATGGTTTCGATCGGTTTCACTGTCGGAAATAAACTAAATATTTTGGTCCTATGCATCGTACACTATGGCTGAATGTTTATATTTTTCAGATAGGCCAATGGTGATAAATCATTAAACGATATTGATTCAAATCTATATAGAGAGGCCTTGATCACATCACTCAGCATCAAATTACAAAGAGAGAAAAGAATTCGACAACAAGAAAAAATTCTCACTAAAAAATTTATAGATGACATTTTTTTTTTTCTTTTTTAATTATTTAAATGTTACCGTTCGACTCAGTCGGTCGACTGCATCATATTTTCCTCACCTTTATATCTCTTTCACTTTGTTTATACTCTCATTCTCTGTTACTTATTAAAGTAAGACATAATATATATTATGAATAATTAATTGAAGTATTTCCATGACTGTATGAGTAATCATAGCTGAACGTATTTTAAATGTAGAAAAATTATTGAAACGAAAAATTATTATCTTTTTTTATTTTATATTTCCTGAAGTACGATTTGTAATTCTTCACGTTTATGTTTTTTTCTCTTTTACAATATATACAATTAATTCTCAATGTTCTCGTACGATCTAATGGCATGTAATGTTCGTAACATTTACGATGCAATAAAATATCTCTATCCAGTTATAAATGTTCCGGTAATTTATCCCAAATGCCCAAATGATTGGCTATAAAATTGTATTTTTAGGATTCTTTTTTTTACATTATATGTAATTTTTATTAGTCTGAAATGTTCAGCAAGAATGATGAAACATCATTTCGTCCCTCTTCCTGAAGATATTTCTTGGAAAATCGGGCAAGAATTTACATAATCTCAGGGCTGATTCACAGCCTTGGCATGTTCTGAAAATTTTCAGCAAGGGATGATGAAACATCATGCATTAAATTTTTCTTGGAAAATCAAGCAAAAAAAATAACATAACCTCAGGGCTGATTCACAGCCTTGACATGTTCTGAACGTTTTCAGCGGGAGATAATGATAAAACATCATACAAACATTTTTTCATATGCATGTTTTAATATATAATTGCATCAAAATTGAAACATTCAGGAATCTTTGTTTGGAGGGGATGAATTGTATTTATACCCATGCAAGTCATGTTTGACACATACTTACCAGCCAAGAAGATGGATACATTAAAACCCTCTTAAACGTACAAAATTACTGGTCTACAAGAACTTGAAACTGTGTAAAACAAAAGTTGCGGCAACAGTTAAAAATAGCAATATGATGAACGGTGAAAATCTTGGAAAATCATAAAGAATTTGAAAAATTAGTTGAGTTAGCCACTAAAAACACATTGTCATTGTTGTACCATGGTGGAGCTAATAATTCGTTTTAATTCACAGTTGATGAAATGTAAATCTTACAATAATCAATGTAATCAAAAAATTCACAACAAATAAGAAAAATTTAAAATTATTGTTCATTTAATTTAAATATTTCCCCTCTTACATTTAGAGAAAAAAAATTATTTAATATAAGTTAAATTTGGTATTTGATCATAGAAAATAACACAAAATTGATATTCTCGAACTTTCAAGAAATTCTTGTTGAATTATAACAATCATTACGAGGTCATCTAAATCCTATATAAATCTTATTGAGCACGCTTTTTTATCATTGTAATCCTAAAGTTTGTCTAGTACAGTCCAAAAAAATGAGTGCACTGAACTATTATTCTGATTTAATTAAAATAATGGAGGAGGCTGATTTATTTGTGTTATTTACAATTTAAATAGCACTACGTAATTATAATAGAAATAAAATGAATAACTTGAAAAAAAAATTTATTTCGAATATAGTTTAATTTATTGTTAAAAATGATTTTATACTTAATTTTTAAATTAAATAAATTTTACTCTCAAATAGTTTTTTCATTCACCATTCAAATAGCCGTTTGTGATTATAATAACAATAAATATATAATATTCTATTAATTTTATTATATTAATTAATTAATTAATTTATTCATTTATTATTATTTGGCTTGGAATATTTTAATTTCAATTCAATTGAAATAAAACTCAATACATTTAAAACTTGAGAATGTATTGAAAAGGAAAACACTGACCTTGTTCGTCAGATATTTCCGGAGAAGCCCAAAATCAGTCAATAAGGCTCTCTTTTTCTAACTCATTGACTCCATGTATCTTCTCTTCTTGTTTCCTCAAAGGGCGAAGTTCAACATGCGTGCGTTTCGGCCCGAAAACATGCAATGAGAGTGACAAGCGCGAACGTATCGCTCTGTCTCTCTCACAGCAGTATCGTACGCCAAGGGTGTTCAATATTTTCACCGGTTTTAATTTTACCAACCTTTAGAGGTTGATAACTTTTTACCTGTTACAGGTAAAGTTGCGAAGATGCGGACTTTTTCATGTAAAAACGTAGCCGCTACAACATTTATTTAAAACATTTTTTCATATTTATTATAGTTCTCGAAAAAATGAGAACAAACGTGAAAAAATGCATAAAAAAGACTTTAAAGGGCGATTTCAACCCTTGCCCGGTGTCGGAGCTCACTTTTTTTTAGGGGAAACTAATTCTACATCCCCTACAAATATTTTATTAAAATTTTATCCATTTCGAGATTTTCCGATTTAAAATTTAATATGACTGAACTAAAGTGACTTTGTCTATGCTTGTAAATTCAGTAATCAAACAAATGACAAAACAGTTGTAGGAATTAAGTACTATAATGTTAAAAATGAAACAATTCTGCCGTAAACAGACATAGAAAAACATTTCCCGAAAAATGTTGTTGACAAACTACTTACAAAAGTCGAGGATTTTCAAGAACGAAATTTTGGTTGGTCAATTAGAGAAATTGAATATCTGTAAGTCAGTATCAATCGTTATTAATCTTTATCAGCTGGGCAATCTGCATTTCTACCTCGACTAAAATTTATACAACAAAAAAAGCAGTAATAAATATTAAATATCAGTGCTCTGCAGTGGTCTGAGTGCGACCCGAACTTCCCAGTGGAAAAAAATAAAAAAACAATTCGAACACTGTAAAAAATGAAATTCTGGCTTCAAACTCATTAGGAGTTTGACAATTTTTTTTTTGAGTAAAATCAATTTTATTTGAAGCAAAAAAAAACAGTTTGTGTCCAGAAAACCCTTTTTTTTGAATGAAAATCTCTACTCGATAATAAAAAACTACTTAGATATTTATCTGAAAGTTTTTAAGTTTAAGCGTAATGAAAACAATATTTGATAAAATGTAAAAGTATATTTGAAGTAAATTTTGTATGCACGTGGCTTAAAAGTACAAATTGTTTGAATCAAACGTTTTATTTTAAAGAGGTTTCATTGAAACTTCTGGTATGTTTGATTTAATATATTTCCATGAAACAAAAAAAGTTTTTTGTCAACCGACGACAGTTTCTTGAGACGAGAATCTGGTTTGGTTGTAGCAATAGTTTCATCCAATCACGGAAAAATCCAAAAATACTTGACAAGAATTTAAATGTAATTGTTATAATATCAAGCCATACTTCTATGAAAGATTTTGTATTATTGATTTAATTGAAAAAGTTTTTATAAGGAAAATTTCATTTTTACGGCATTTGAATCAAAATAATACCATTCACAATTATTTGAACCTAATTTTTGCTCTATTTCACTTAATGTGATAGACAATTTTAATATAATAAGTTATCATTTTTTCAAACATATAATTTTTAATTCATTTCTTAAAAAATTCACATTAATATTTATTATAGTAAATATTAATTGAAGATTATATATTTATTTTTTAATAAACAAACATTGAACTATTATATAGTGTGTGACTGCAAGACGTTGTTCAAATTCTTAACTTAATTTAAACAAGAATAAAAATATTTATTTTGGAAATTTCCTAAACAAATTTCGAAAGAGTAATAAAAAATAAGTGTATTTCTCTAAAGAGAAACGATTCATTGAAATCCTTCATAGTATATGAAAGCAGCACTTTATGTTTACTTAAGTATGGTTTGTAAAAATAAATTCTAGTAAATAATTTTATTTAAAATTCTTATGAAAATTGTATCTAAAATAATGATCAATAACGGTTAGTTTAAATATCATACACCTATACATGCAGCTATCGCCATATAAGAAATAAGTAAGTTGTACATGTATAGTTGTATGGGTGTACATGAGTGAGCTAAATATTTTTTATTGCCGCGTTGTGTTTTGTTTAGGTAAAGTGCCGGTATGATAAACTTATAGGACGCTAGAGATGCGTTAGTCATTTTCGTTGGTAATTTGGTCAGATATAGTTCAGTTGTTTCATCATACACTAGTGATTTGTGGTGCTAAAAAAGGTACGTTTATTCTTATTAAATTCTTAAATGTATAAATGATTCTGTATGTTTTTTTAAACATTTGAAAGTGGTGGAAATTTTGAAAAAGAAATATTTTGGTTGGTTATAGTGAAAAGTATTTTATTATACGAAAAGAATTTGAAAAAATAAGTGTTCTACATGGCGGATGAGGAAACAAAGAAGTGTTTGAATGATTGGGGATTCAGTGATTTAGTGGATCTATTTTCAGGTTCATTATTAATATATTTAACTATTTCATCTGTCTTGAATTTATCGATATTCTGTACATAAAGTATCATTGAATTTTCAATTATTACTTCTGATTATATAACAAAACTGTCATTTTCTTTTTTTTATATTTTATGCGATCTTCTTTTACATTTCCAATCGGCAGAACAAGAAATCACTTATGACTGCTTAAAATCGCTATCCACGGATTTAATCAAGGAATTGGTTCCTGTTGTTGGCAAAAGAATAAAATTTATTGAACAATGGAAAATAGCATTTGGAACTACGCAACGCGTCATTCAGTCTGAAAACGTCATTGTAAGTCACTCAGTTTCGGATACTCATCGTAATATTATAATTAAATAATTCATATTTAATAAAATATATACTTTTATTATTAATAAAAGGATGACTCAACACCATTGAGTGAATCTACCGAAACAGCTCTATGTTACACAAACCGACCTAAAAACAACTTTGTAAGTTATTTATCAATTTACATCTTAAATTTACGTTGTAAATATGTATATAATTTTTATATAATATTAAATTTTGAAGAAAAAAAGAACATATACGGGAGAAAGCGAGTATAGAAAGCGTTTGAAAAATTAGAAGGAGATTATTTAGATGATTTGTTAAGTAAAAGAAGTAACTTAGCAGATCCTTTGTTAGCTGATTATAAGAGAAACAATAGACTGTCCGACGTATCATCTTTTTTGCTGTGCGATTGTATTGCTGATGATTTAGTCGTTGATAAATATAGGTAAGAATTGTTTTTTATATATTTTAAGACTATTATATGTGTCTTCTTTTTGATTAATTCAATTTATCAATTACAAAAATTTATTGTACAAATTAACTAATATTTGAATAAAGTACAAATAATTTCTATTTTCAGTAAGTTTGTGACGCAAGATTATATCGATTTAACAAACCAAATTAAAAAATGGTTCCCAACTGAGGATTCAACGACGTATTTTCGACCAGGAATTCCTAAAAGTCTTTCCAAAAACAAAAAATCTAAGAAACCTGGTGGCAGATTGTATGATAAAATTAAAAATCGCAAATCTTTATTTGCCCAATTAACAGGTACAGTTAGACGCAAAGACCAATCAGAAAATACAGATGAAGATGAAATTGAACCACTAGGTAAACTTTTTTTACTAACATGTTTCACACGCACATATGTATGTATATATATGTATATACATACTAAATGTTAGATGGAATAAAACATTACTATTGTTTCAGCTGAAGACGTAGCTGAAAGTTTGGTATGGTTAGATCATAATCGTGATTTTACACTAATTGATCATCATTGGAAGATAACAGCTAAAGCTCGTAATGATATATTAATGAAATCAAATGGAAATGTCTTCGACTATCTAAAAAAGTATCCAGTGCTAAAAGATCCAAATCATGGTTTTCGTTTAGTAAATATTGATTTTTGTGAGCTGTATACAACCTCTGAATCAAAATTCTATGAGCATTGGGAATGTTTCGTCACAAAAGTGTTTGATCAAACTATTAGAAAGAAAAAAAGTTATACAGACGACGTTCAAGAGCTGTTAAATATAATTGATGATGAAAATACTAATTTGTGTAAGTGAAAATAACTATTTTATTATCTTCCCTTATGTCTACGATGATTTATTGAAATGTTACATAACAGATGCCAAACGTTTTGCTGAAATATTATTATTACCTTTTGCCGTTCCTCCACGAGCTGGTGTATCTAAAGTTGATAAAGAGTATTGGAAACCAACAATATTAGAGAGCCAACAAGGATTTGCAGTGCATGCTAAAGTAAGTTTAACAATATATATTAAAAATTATCAAGGAATTCAATATTCAAGTAGTATTCTATGAATATTGTTATTTTACAGTCTTACAGAATTTTTAAGTACATTGAAAATTATTTTTTTTTCCATTCATATGGAGTTACAATGTTGTATTTAAAATGTTTAAAAATATTATATTTTTAAATATTGAATGATATTTCGTACAATTCAATATATAACAATTAGACTTTTAATTATCCAAGTTACTTGTCTTATACACATTGTAAATAATATTTTTATTCAAAAATGAAGGACGTTGGAGATATTGAAAAAATTCATGAAGATAAAGTAACACAGATGCGCAAAAAAAAAACAACTGTCCAGCCATATATACTCGGAATAGGAAATACTTTAAAAGATGTGAATAGTTTCATGGTGATACTTGATAAACCTCTTTATCGTTTTGATTCACCTTTAACAGCACTTTTAATTTGTTTCAAAATATTTTATGTCTGGAATGTTGGATTTCCGTTACAAAGCAAACAAATTTGGACGTTGTTACAGCACGGTATTTTGAAATTTACAACTGATACTGATGAAAATATAACTCATGTCAGTAAGCTTCTTGAGCTTATTAAAAATTAATTTAATTACTTCTCGTTGTATTAGAATGAAAAATTGAGTTTAGAAATGGGTATTATATGTCCATATTGCGATTGTCATTTTAAAATAATGAATGACCTATTTGTTCACTGTAAATTAAAACACAGTTTATATTTTAATCGATCGGTTAAATGTAAACAACCATTCTGTTTACGATTACATTGTGATTATTATTCTTTAAAGAAACATATTCGTTTAAAACATAAAATTCCTGTAGAGGATAATAATAATGATAATTTTAGTAATTTTAAAGATTCAGTAGCTTGTGGCAATGATAATAATATATATACTATACCATTATCTCCAATAATACAACCTTCATCAAATTCTACTACTCAAAATATATGTCAGAAGATCACACTTAATGATGTAAAAATTCAGTTCATAGTGCAGCGATTAGTTTTCTTTCTAAATTACATGCGAATCCCAATATATCAAGATCTGCAATACAAGGTATAGTTAATAACACATCCGAATTATTTGAATCGTGTGGTGTTCATTTAGTTAGAGAAGTCCTCCAAAATAAAAACGTTTATGATTCTGAAGTAGATGAAATCCTTGCTATTATGACTAATCCTTGGAAAAATTTATAAACTGAACATCAAAGAAAGGAATTTTTTTCAAGTACTGGATGTTTCATTAAACCACAACGTTTTACAATCGATACTGTTCTTAGGCAAAAAATTCAAGGAGAAAAAAATATTCATGTTTTAAGTAATGCTACGGGAGAATTTATTTCAATGCGTCAAGTATTAAAAAAATTTCTGGAGCTGCCAAATGTTTACAAATTTATTGATGAATATATGTGTAAAAAAGAAAGCGAGAGTTTGGGTGAACTTGATAGTTTTTTAAAAGGTACCCTTTGGCGGGAACTGAAATTGAAATTTGTAAATAAAAAGGTCTTCCCTTTAACTATTTACTTCGACGAACTAGAAATTAACAACCCTTTAGGTTCTCATATTTCAGTAGATAAAATTGGTGTAATCTACTATAAAATAACTTCTTTACCCCCAGAATATTCATCAAAAATTGAAAATATATTTTTAGCTCTGATACATCGAACTATGCATCGAGAAGATTCATTTGGAAATTCGAACATTAATGAAATATTTAAAAATTTAATTAACGAACTGAAATATTTAGAAAGTGAGGGCCTTGAAATTCTAACGGAAAATGGTACAGTTCAAGTTTATTTTACATTAGCTATTGTTTGTGGCGATAATTTGGGGATTCACTATTTACTAGGTTTCAATGAAAGTTTTAACTCTACTTATTATTGCAGATTTTGTCGAGAACCAAAGAATATTATGCAAAAACAAACAGTAGAAAATACGAAAATTCTTCGAACAGTAAAAAACTATAATGATGATTTAAGAGATCTAACGTGTGGTATTAAAAAATCATGCTTATTTCATGACCTACCAAATTTCCATTTAACTAAAAATCTGTATGCTGATATTATGCATGACTTTTTAGAAGGTGTATTGAGATACGAAATTCCTACAATTATCAATAGTTTAATTAGTGAAAAAAATGTATCATTATCATTATCATACTTGAATAATCGGATGCAAAATTTTAATTACGGACGGAATGTTTCAAATAAAAACATTCCACTATTCACAGAAAATAATTTAAAGAATGGTCTTTACATTTGCAGTGCTTCTGAAATGTTAACATTATTGAATTTACTCAGTTTCATGATTGGTCATCTTATTCCTTGTGAAAATGAACCATGGCAGTTATTTTAAAACTTAAACAAATTGCTAGTATTTTGTTGAGTAACTCTATTGATGGTTGTATTATTGAAACATTAAATCAACTCATTACCGATCATCATGAATTATTTTTAAAATTATATAAAGACACATTACTAAAACCTAAATTACATTTTATGCTTCATTATGCTCGTATTCTTCACTTACTAGGTCCTTTATTACCATTATCTTGCATGCGATTTGAAGCAAATCATGGTGATTTTCATCATCACGCTCAAGTTATTAAAAATAGAAAAAATATCTGTTATAGTCTCGCACTTATGAATCAGTTTATTTTAAATGAAAGATTTCTTTCTCAAAAAGGTTTTGAAAAATGTGTTATTTCTATCGGTCCATCAATCGAAACTAAAATAACAGATTTAAATGAACATTATTTGGTTAATGATACAAACACCAATTTTGATTTAAGTGGTACGTTTGTTATTACTTCTTGGGCTATGGTCAATAGTATTAAGTATATGAAAAATATGATCTTAAAAACTAATAAAGTAAATAAATTTGGTAAAATTAAGTATATTTTAGTAGATGAAGATAATGTAACGTTCCTAATTTCATTGTTAGATGTTAGTTTTGAGAAACATTATCATGCTAACAGAATTATTACCACAGAAATGTGGAGTTTTTTGAGCCACCGGGATTTAATTGATCCAATCCCGAGGGATGAATATGCAATCGCAAATGGACAAAATTATATCATTTGTTGAGTTAAAAATTTTTGTAAGTTTATATGTATTCTTTAGATATAAGATTAAAAAAGTTTTTGTTAATTGTAGTTGTAACAATTAAACCAAACTGATTAAATATAAAGTAGATGAACAGATAATACATTTATGAATTTTTTCATTTATACTTCATATAATCAACCTTCAATAAATTTTCAATAAAATAATATAAGCTTCTTCCAACCGAATGAAATTTTCTGAATTAAGTATAATTTCATATTTTAACAAAATTATAAATAAATTGAACTTAATAGTCCTCACACTTATATTAAATAGTAATTGTATTGTACTAAATCTGAGGTTGATTAGAGTACAATTTTAAAACATTTTTACAAAACTATTATTTTACTTTTATAGAATTACATCTTCGATTAAATTAAACTATTTTTGCTGTTGATATAACATAAAAAACAGTTCTATGAACATAAAAATAGTTTTCATGAATTGATCTGAGATGTACTGTAAAAGTAATCATCATTCTAGTCAACTGATTGTTCGTTTTATTCCAATTGTATATAATATTTTATCTAGCTCACTATTTTTTTTGCATGAATACTTAAAAACAACCTGAGATAAATCGATTTTTGTTTTATAATAATTGCGAAGATGGTTTCTGTTAATTAAGTAAATATTTCTTTCAACATTAAAATTACTTCATTTAATAAAATTTTCAGTCCACTGAAAATACATACTTTTAATCACCTAAAAATTCAATTTAAGTGAAACTTAAGTGAAGTTATAAAGAATAATACCTATTATTATCTCAAAAGCATTAATGGCTTCAAACTAATTTTTATTTTTGTTACATTAAATTATCTTTTCGATTGTGTCAAGAACTATAGACTTGGCTCTAACTAATCAGTCTCTTCACTCAAGAAACTTTCATTTGGAATAAACAAAATTGTCAAACGTACAGCGCAGTAGACTCAAGTAGTTCGCGCATTTGGCTGTATTCAAACGTACGGAGTACTTGAGCCAAACGAATCTGGTTTGTCATCAGGAATTATTTTTACAGTGAATAGAACCCGTTTCCATTTTTTATAACAAATGGAATTGTGATAAACGAAATAAGTCTGTTTTTATTCATTTGATATGGTTAGTTACTTTATTTCAATAAAGAAAAAATTGTGCGTTAAAAGTACTCATATATATAGAAACGGTCCCTATTTTTATTGTTTATAACAATTTAAAACTTATTATTTAAATATACTATAATCAATAATCACTTGTTAGTAACAATGTTCAATTGTTATGAACACAATTCCATATTATTGACAATTATTATTGACTATTATAGCGTCTTTAATGCTGTTTTCTCAATCCTGACACGAGTTTGAAATTCTTTCATTGCTGATATTGTTTTTTAAATTTTTTTTTCGATGAAATATTGTCATCATATATCCGTACAAGTATTTCAATCATTTAATATTCATATTTCTGCAATGATCTTGAAATTTTGTCCAAAAAATGGTATAATCTATGAATTGCAAAATTCAAGTAATTTCCTTTTTTTCCAGTTTTTTGATTCTGCCAAAATAATTGGCTTTACCGGTTTTCCTGAAAACTTTTTCAGTTCTAAGTTACGTAATTTCGCGTCGAATGCAATTGGTCCCAGATCGATATCATTTTTTGTTCTCGAGATAATCGAGGCGAAAAATAATTCCGAACGTACGTACGCACATACGCACATACGTACATACGCACATACGTATATACACACACACAGACGTCCACGTAAAAACTGACGATTCATTCTGGAATAGGATTTCGAATTTATTTACAATTAACTTTTTTTAAGCAAAAGAAAAAATTACGCGTTGGAAGAATTCAAATATATTGCATAGATCTCTATTTTCATTGTTTATAACAGATGTAATTGTTTTAATCAAAATAAATGAGTTTTCATTCATGTCGTACGGTTCGTAACTTTTTTTTAGCAGAAGAAAAAATGTGGTGTAGCCTATTATATGTACTGTACGTATGACAATCCAAAATGTCAATTTAATCTTATACGTGATGTTAATTGCATAAACTGGTCCATAACTAAATTAAAAAAAATAGCTGAAACTGTTAAATTTACCTAGAAAATGTAGTACCAATGAAACCATTAACATCCCAATAACTGAACGATTTTCGCAATGCAAAAATCAGTTACATTTGTAATAAACCATTTTTACATGATAAAACGAAGGTACATGATCACTGTCACCTTACAGGTAATTATCGATGTGCTGCTCACGTTAATTGTAATTTAAATTATCAAAATTCATGCATAATTCCAGTCATTTTTCATAACCTCTCAGGATATGACTTACATTTTATTGTTAAATCATTGGCGACATCATTTAAAGATTATATGGAATTATTACCTGTCAATAAAGAAAAATACATAGCAGTTACAAAAACAGTTAATCAGAAAATTCCTGCGGAAAAAGGAAAAAAGAAATAGTTGTTAAATTACGATTTATTGATTCTTTCCGATCCATGAGCAATAGCATTGAGAAACTTGCATCATTTTTGGATGTTAACGCAAAATCAATTACCCAAAGTTTCTATTCCGAGCCAGATAAATTTTAATTAGTAACTCGTAACGGTGTTTTCCCATATGGATCTATTGACAGTTAAGAAAAACTTGACGAACGACAACTACCTGACAAATCGAAATTCTATTCGAAACTCAACGATTCGGACACTCCCGATGACGATTACCAACATGCACACCACGTTTGGGATCAATTTCAACTAAACACCTTTGGTGAATATTCAGATTTATATTTAAAAACAGACGTTCCTCTGTCAGCAGACATTCTTCAAAATTTGTATCTCTACTTATAAGCTTGATCCGTTACATTACTACACTGCACCTGGATTAACTTTTAATGCTATGTTTAAATATACAGAAATTGAACTTGAACTCTTGGACAATGTAGAAATTCTTCATTTCATAGAAAAAGGTATTAGAGGAGGAGTGGCACATCGTTCAAATAGATATGCGAAAACGAACAACCCGTATATGTATAATAATTATAACCCCAATGACAATGTATCATATCTCATGTATTTCGATGTAAATAATTTGTATGGCGCAACAATGAGTGAGTATCCACCGACTGGATCATTTGAATGGGTGGAAGATGACATCAATATTTCTAATATCTATGTAATAATTAAAAATATCTCCAAGGATTCTTCGATTGGTTACATTTTTGAGGTTGATTAAGAGTATCCAGAAATCTTACACGAGCATCATAAAGACTCGCCATTGTGTCCTGAACAACACAAACCTCCAAACAGCAATAGTAGTCCAATGAAGGAATGGCCGAAACCACCATATTGCGGAAAAAGAATGAAACCAACGCGAAAATGTGCGTAAAGGTTGTAGGAATATTATTGTAAAAAGTCAGCATCCTAAACGTAAAGGAACCCTTGCAAAAAAATGCGAAAGCGTGCAAAAATGACTTTTTCGGTAATATCTCGAGAACGGCTGGAGATATGAAGAAAATTTTTAAGTAAACGTTGTAGAGAATTAAATTCTCTACAAAAAAGTATTTATACATTTTTTACGTACCTCTTACCGCTTATAAAATATATGCCATGAAAGGGACCGTGGAACGTCGAATTTTTCAAAAAATTATTGTATATTTAAAAAATATTTTTTTTAAAAAAGATCAAATCAGAGGGCTTCTTTATTACTCTGACAATATCTTTGAAGGTAATGAGCTTTTCATTAATCAATATTAATTTGAAAATTTTAAATTAATTTTTTTTATACTTAATCGAATTGAATTTTTTTTTCTATACCATTCGATTCAGCGTAAAATTTACGATAGAGTATGCTCTCTTACTTGGATTTTTATTTTAATCCACGTGAGAATGATGAAAAAAATTAATTGGGGGACTTTTCATTTCTTACGTTACTGCCGCTGAGAGAGAACGACATATCTCTCCTTTCATTCGCACTCATTACATTTTTCTGCACCTGCGCGGCGCATAAAAAGTGTAAGTGCAAAAAAGTAATAATTTTTATATATACAGATCGATAGAGGATTCAATTCTCTATCGAATGAGATCAACTTTTTTTTTATTTATATGTTGCAGAATACAAAAATTTATCAACATTTGCAACATTTCGCAATGTTAATGTAATTTAACATCGTTTCATACTTGTGTGCAAATTTTCAAACCTTCCTGATAACCGGAAGTTGACAATCAAATTAATTAAAAAAAAATTATGTAAGAAAAATATCTTCTTCTTCAACAGTTAAAAAATATTATCGTCAATAAAATTATTATTTTTTAAACCCAATTTTCCATAGTTTAATTATTTTAAAAACTTAGAAAAATTTTTAAAGATTTTCAACTTGAGTCAAAAAGCATTTTCGACTTAACACCAAGAATGTCCATAGCTGCTGACTATTCATATATAATAATAGCAGTAATAAAATTTTATATGTTTACAGTAGGATTCAATGGGCCCTTTTCTATCTTTTGCACTTTCACTAGAGGAGTATGCGATCTCACTCGCACTTATATTTTGTAGTGTACTCCGCAGGTGTATAAAAGTATAGTGAGTGTGAGTGAAACGGAAGAAACTGCCGTTCTCTCTTGCACTTACACTTTTTTATGCGCCGCGCAGGTGCAGAAAAATGTAATGAGTGCGAATGAAAGGAGAGATATGTCGTTCTCTCTCAGCGGCAGTAACGTAAGAAATGAAAAGTCCCCCCAATTAATTTTTTTCATCATTCTCACGTGGATTAAAATAAAAATCCAAGTAAGAGAGCATACTCTATCGTAAATTTTACGCTGAATCGAATGGTATAGAAAAAAAAATTCAATTCGATTAAGTATAAAAAAAATTAATTTAAAATTTTCAAATTAATATTGATTAATGAAAACGCTCATTAACCTTCAAAGATATTGTCAGAGTAATAAAGAAGCCCTCTGATTTGATCTTTTTTAAAAAAAATATTTTTTAAATATACAATAATTTTTTGAAAAATTCGACGTTCCACGGTCCCTTTGATAGCATATAATTTATAAGCGGTAAGAGATACGTAAAAAATGTATAAATACTTTTTTGTAGAGAATTTAATTCTCTACAACGTTTACTTAAAAATTTTCTTCATATCTCCAGCCGTTCTCGAGATATTACCGAAAAAGTCATTTTTGCACGCTTTCGCATTTTTTTGCAAGGGTTCCTTTACGTTTAGGATGCTGACTTTTTACAATAATATTCCTACAACCTTCACGCACATTTCGCGTTGGTTTTATTCTTTTTCCGCAATATGGTGGTTTCGGCCATCCCTTCATTGGACTATAGTAGCAAACTTATGACGACATTATTACCTGAACTTAAATATGTAATTCACTAGAGAAATTCAAAACAATGTCTCGATTTAGGAATGATTGTAACCAAAATCCATAGAATCCTTAAATTTAATCAATCCTCATGGATGCAGAAGTATGTAGATCTAAATACAGATTTACGAAAAAAATTCGAAAAATGATTTTAAAAAAGATTTCTATGAATTAATGAATAATGCAGTTTACGGAAAAACAATGAAAACGTTCGAAAGCATAAAGATTTGAAGTATGTTACACAGTCGGAAGGTCGGTATGGTGCGAAAAATCTCATCGCTTCTCCAAAATTCCACAATAGTATAATTTTTGACGATGACTCGGTAATAATAGGAATGGAGCAAAAAAATATATTTTTTAATGTGCTGATATACGTAGGATTTAAAGTTTAAGATCTTTCAAAAATGTGTATTATGATTTATATATTTTGAGATCCGAAAATTGTTAATTTAGTTAATTTTATGTGATTATTTACATTGAAGCTAGAAACGCAGCTGATAAAATACTTGCTGACAATCTTTAAAACGAGTTTTCGCAAGAGACGCAGATATTGCTGAACAAATTGCTACTTTAGGAATTTCCTACGTCATAAAAGTTAAATCAAAATATGGATTGGGTTCGGACGAGAAGAACAAAAAGGACAAGGAAGTTAAACATTTGCAAGAAATTATTAATTCAGCAAAGCTTATGTTTAATTTCAGTTTAGACCCTATCAAATCTTCATTAGCTGCTGCATGAAAGACTGTTCGCGATGCTGGTGGAAAGAAAAAGATCAAATTCCCACGTATTATACCAATGCCGCAAAAAGTGGGAGGTATTTTACCTCTTATACCTCGATTCGCAGGTTAAGTGCAAAAGCAATTAATGATGCCAAAGACGGCAAACGTCAATTGCAAGGAGCTAAACGATATAACGAGAAAATGGAAGCAATAGCTTTAGGTAAAGGTTTACGTCTAAAACCGTACAAGAGAGGATTAGGATTGTATTTAAAACCAGCAAAAAAGAAACCCTTAAATTTACCTCGTCGTGCACTGACTGATATTGAACTTTAAAAATATGCAAAAATCATGAAAATACCCCTTTTTCGTGGTGTTTTTATGCGAAATGATCTTCCAAAATCTACACCGTTGAAAAATGAATGAGCAATTATTGATCTCGACGATAAAACTAGACCTGGAACTTATTGGGTAGCATATGAAAACGTGGTAATAAAGTGATATATTATGACAGTTTGCAGCCACCACATGAGCTTACGGAATATCTTAACGTTAATAATATACTGTACAATCATGATAAACATCAAGATTACAGTACAGATACTTGCGGACACCTGTGTTTAAAATTTTTACGTAAAAAGTATAAAAGTAATATGAACTTTTCAATAAGTATCAGTCATGGATGATTCACTCACGTTAACATTGTCTGGACAAACGTCCATTCTAGAAGCGTTTTATTTTCCATCAATTGAATTATCATCATCTAAAAAATATACCCTAGGACTTGTGGAATTGTTAAACTTCAATTCCATTTCAAATATTGATAACGGTAACAATAAATTTTATTATACACTTAATAGTGAAGATAAGAGTATTAAAATACTCACAGGAAGCTATGAAATTGAAGACATGAAAATTATTTAACCCCTGACAAGCACACAAGGTACAAAGTACCCACCCCCAAAATTTATTTCGTTATAATTCTCTGTATGTATCAACAAAGGGCTTTCCCCTCCAGAGATATTTCGTTGAGACCTTGAGGAAGCGTGTTCAGTAGGCGTTAATGCGATTCAGTTGTTAAGACGCAGTGAGCGCGGAACGTTGTGGGTACTTTTAACCCAGTGTGCCAGTTAAGTGTAGTCAAGTGTTCAAGAGTTTTTTCTCGGATCATATGAGTGTTTTTTTCTTTATTTACGGTAAGTAATAATGTATGATTACATTGTATCACAAAATATTTTTACGCTTATGTAAATTTATGTATTTATATGAATGTATATGTCATATATATTGATGTATATAAAATTTTTTAGAGACATTTTGAACAGTTTTGTAAATTGTAATATTTGTTTTAGATGAATAAACGAAAGAAAAATTCTCTTGTGCTTATTAACGACGAAACATCTGATGACGAGATAACTGATGAAGACCACGGGGAAAGTGAAGGTGAAAATCATAAAATTTTATCTTTGTCAGAAAGTGAGGATGATGACGACCCGGATCACGACATTTACCAGCCATCTACTAGTAATCTACGCCGGACTGAACAAAAGCCGACCGACGGTCGACCAGTTTCGATTCGGAGGGGACAAGGAGACAATAAAATCGAATGGTGTTAAAACCTACCGTACGTCGTCTATCAGAAACTAAGCAAACATTTCACTTACCTGGAGTTATTGGAGAAGCTCGTCAAACTAAAACTCCAATTGATACATGGTCATATCTTTTTTCAGAAGATATTCTCGAGATAATTGTTATTCATACTAATGAAGAAATAGATCGTGTATGTGCTAATATAGAAAAATTTTTGAGTTATTATAATAAAACTGATATTATTGGAATTAAAGCTTTGATTGGCTTACTCTATATATCAGGATACAGAAAGCAATCTACGGTAGATGTGAACGAGTTGTGGGGTGAAGAATTTTCTGTTACAATATTCAAAGCTACTATGTCGGCTCACAGATTTCAGTTTTTATTGAAATGTCTTAGATTTGATAACAAAAATACACGTAAACAACGTCGGAAACTGGATAGGTTTGCTCTGATAAGAGAAATTTGGGATAAATTCATAACAAATTGTGGAAAATATTACAGGCCATATGAAATTTGCACTGTAGACGAACAAATGGTTGGATTTAAAGGTAGATGCATTTTCAGAATGTATTTACCGAGCAAACCTGATCGTTATGGTATCAAATTTTTGATGTTGAATGATTCTAAAACCTCGTACATGATGAAAGCTGTGCTATATCTAAGAAAAACAACGGAGAGATTACGTAATGAACTACTTGCGAATTTTTTTGTAAGAGAATTAGTAGAACCAATTAGGCATTCGAATCGGACAGTTGTGATGGATAATTAATTTACGTCAGTTGGTTTGTTTCAAATACTACTTGATGAATATAATTTAAGAGCAATAGGTACTATCCGTAAAAATAAAAAAGAAATGACACGTAGTTTTACAGAAGAAGCCTCACCATCAACAACCAAATTCTGTTTCGCAAATAAACAAACTCTACTGTCTTATGCTCCAAAACGAAATAAAATAATTTTAATACTTTCAAGCAATAGTACAGATACCGAAATTGATCCAGAAACAAAAAAACCAAAATTAATACTGCAATATAATCAACACAAAGGTGGAACAGACTCATTCGATCAAGCTTTTGAATTATATTCCGTTGCACGTCGGACAGGAGATGGTCATTAAAAGTTTTCTATGTAATGCTAAATACGGCTAATGTTAACGCAACAATTTTATATAATTTAAATCATATAGAAGAAAAAAAAACCCGATTCACTTTCATGAAAGACTTGTCGTTTGAGATAATCAAGCCTTTACTAATTGAACGCTATGGGATTCCACAACACGAAAAAACATTAAAACTGAAATTGCTCAACTTCTTAATTACGGAACACCTGTTGTTAATCATTCTGAAGTCATATCAATACCCGAAACAAGATGTTCATATTGTCATCACTCACTAGGAGTTAAAACAACCATGATGTGTCCGCAGTGTGAAAAATCTATGTGTAAAAGACATCGATGTCCTTTGTGCGTAGAGTGTTGTAACGAAAATTCTATTTGAAATATATATTTTGTGATTATTTGTATTTTTGTGCATGAAAATAAAGATTACAATAAATAATAGATCTCTGAATTCTTTAAAAACTTGCCCAATACCTCTTTTTTATATACGCTACTTTAATGCATTTAAGTAGTAAAATAATTATACTTTTCGAAGCGGATTGAAACATGAATTTTACCATCTTTTAGAGCACTTTTTGAGCTTTCCAAAACACTATATTTTTTAATATTTTGATCTATTAGAATCATAGATACAGCACGAAAACAAAAAAATCTCAAAAAGACACTTTTTTTAGCTTTGGTGGTATTTTTATCTATTTCCATTGACACTAATTAATTAATCATTATATTCATTTTATACGGGATTGTTTGAACTTTAATTCCAAAAAAAAATTCTCGAACTTTATTAGGGACCAAGATATTTGAAAATGAATTGTGTCGGGTACTTTTCACCCTCAATGCCTAAAGAGGTATACCGTTTAGATGTGTGCTTGTCAGGGGTTAAAGAAAGCTGATACTTAATTATTAATTTCTATTAAGCCCAATAATAATGAGCTACACCGTGAAGTTCACAGTGAAAATGCAACAATAAATACCAAACCGCGTGATTCCATTGGTAGTTAAGCTTTAGTCGACAACTTATTTCACTAAAATTAACCCACACATCAGATTAACAAGTATCTATCTTAAAAATTAATGTATTAAGGATCGAATGTAATATTACGACAGGAGCATACATGAATAATTAGTTGGTACATATGATTCATGAATTTTTTCCATCAGTTCCACGAGGATATAAGATCATTAAACGTCATTTATCTTCCAATCACTGTACAAACAATACATAATTTACAACTGCGCATCGTTGATCAAGTCAATTGGTAAACTGACATGGTGAAACTGTTACAATACGTTTACATTTAAAATAAGTTATGTGATGAGGATTGTTTATAAACCAATAGTAGGGGGAAGCTATAAAACTAACATATCATGCCTGAATCCCATCAGTCATCGAAGAAAACTCAAACGATAAATTTATCAAAATCGATCATTTCTACAAAGTCTAGTACTAAAAAAACGCAAAAGTGCAACAAAATGAAAGTGAACGTGTGCTGTCTTGCATGACTTTTACCATGGAAGACGAAAAATTCGATCGTCGTTTACGATTATTTAAATATTGATGATATGATGTTGATGGCTCCCCTCCAGACGGAGAATTTTCACGAGTATCAGCATTAGCTTGTAAAGGATCATTAGAGTCGGGTGAATTTCTTGGCGATGCATGGTTTTCATGCCAGAAAATTGCTGAAAATTTTTATCATTAATTAAAATACGGAATGGATTTAAGTTTTAATCGAGCCGTTTTATATATTATGACGCATTTATATCTCTCATTCAGCATAGAAATGTCTGCTTGAAAACAATTCAGTGTGAATTTTAAGTTAAACTAATTTGACGGATTTTTCAAATTGATCCATGGGCCATCCATAAGCCGTGGATGTTATTTGATATTTTCAAGATAAATTGACTGTTGCTTATAAATTTTGAGGTGAGGAATCCAAATTCATTGGTTATTTTTTTCTAAAGTTACCAATTTTTTTATTATAATCCATTTATTTGTTTGCTTATAGTAAAGATTTAAATTGTCCAGTTAGGTGTATAACCTTTCTCAAAAATCTGCTCATAATTACTTATGCGAACTTTATCAACAACTTTAAATTTATTCCTCTCTCTCACAACTTTGAACTTTTTGTAGACTGTTTCGAGTAATTTTCTTTCATTAGCTAAAGTTACATTGACAGGTTTCATTTGAATTGTACGATGTTTATTATTATTATAAGACGCCAGTGCTGAGGAAGGAACTTGTGTATATTCTCTTTCGACGCTTTTATAACTTCAGCTTGTTTACGATTTGCTCTTTTTAATGCACGTAATCGATCCAACTCATGAAGATCAATTGTTTTATTCAATTCTTCTCTTAAAATTTTTCGATATTCTTGAGATGATTCTATAAGGTGTTTAACTTGAACATTAAGAGTCTTTACTTTTGCTATAATTCTTTCGACTTTCTTCTTGAGATTCGAAACTGATTCTTTTGAAGGACGTAATGATACAATGATACGTCCAATGATACAGCATCATTTAGATTCACTGGCGCCGCAAGGTTCCACAATCTTCTTTTATTTATATCATACTAATTGTCAATTGTTAATTTAAACCCTATGCCAGGTAGACCTTGGATAATATTTTTTTGTGCATCTTTGGTCAATTGACGTCCAAAAATATCAACACTCATCTCCTCTCCTCGAAAGATAATTAATCAATGAGTTTTCTTTGATTAGCATTGATTAATCTATAATTCCAGCTTCACGTAATTCTTCGATGACAGATATTATTTCATTATTATCGCTAAAATTTCCTGCTGCACGCGATAAAACGAGTAGTTGCAATCGATATACAAGTTTATTTGGATCATCCCAATAGATATAATTCAATGGTCGATTGTGATTTGTCATGTATCGAGGTAAACCTTCTCCACGTTTCGATAAATATCTACTGATGATATCACGATACTTTTTTTAATATTTATCTTCTTTAAGACTTCGATCAGGGTAATAATGTTTATAATATGCTTAAGTACTTCTTAAAATTTGCCTATAAGTTTTTTCATCACTCTCTGTTCTGATAGTTCATAAAAATTGAATGGACACGTCCTTACGTCTCGGTCTCAGATATAAACAAAGTAAATTTATTGAATTACATTGCAAAAGATCCGGCAATAACACTGAGTTTTAGATTTTGAGAATTGTATGAATATTCATTGTTTCCAAGAACAACGAAACATGTGTGGGTTGTAAAGACATCAACACAACTTAAAAAAAAAGATATGCAATACTTGCATTCCAAACTGCACGTAATAATGATGATACAAAAGATGTAAGTAAATTTGATCACTGCAATTTGAAAGATGTTAAATTAAGAAACAATTTACAGTCATATCCAAACGGCAACATGAATCTCGACATAACACACAATCAGTATGCACTGTTATACAAATGTATAAAGATTTCCAAGTATCATACATCCGCTTATTGTCTAATTATTCACGATCGTATGATAGAATATAAGCTACTAAGTGGACAAGTATGAAAATTGATGTATTTTAGAGCTTCCTGACCTTAAGGAGAAGCTGTTTCAGAAAATGATTTAGATTAGATAACTTAATCCTAGATTAATCAATGTATGAAAAAAAAATATACAAACAATTACTTAATCACCGTTTAACATTATTCTTTATACTATGCCACAATTAGAATACATGCTTTTGATCCAGGATAAATTTTTTTACATTTAGATGCAACGGGTTCGAGTACATCATGCCGAACAATATATGAAGACATAAGAACAATTTATTAGAAAAAAATTCAAACATAAAAAAGAAAACGCAAAACAACTACGAAGTGGTTTACTCTTTTCCGATTTTTTCACGAAAATTTTCAAAGAATTCTAAGAAAATGAGAAAGACTCTTAAAAAAAAACAGTGTTAATAAAATTTTAAAGAACATTTTTTATCATTTAACAAGAACATCAAGAAACATTCGGCCTTGAGAGGCCTTTGTTTATAGGGATATAAAATATGGTAACTTGACTAAAACAAGTTGTTTCTGTAGTGAACATCAGCGATCACGCGCATCAGCACATAGAAGTTATCATTTTACGAAAAATTCTAGAACTTTATATGTCAACAATTTGCTTTGCTGAATATCAGCACCTGTTAGCATTGGCAGCAACAATTTGTGAATTAGCAATGCGCTTTTCCTACGAGACGGAATACAATTTCTTATGGGATGCTAATCATGAAACATGGAAGCAGAAATCAGAATCCGATCTATCCTATCTTCAAGAACCTTGGACACCTTGAAGTAGCTGCACCAATATTTATGTGTCAGTGGACGATCAAATTTATGAAATGTATGCCTCAGAGAAAAATAGCAATAAGTATACACCACCCCCTTTTTGGCATGAAGAAGAGCCTTGTGCGATACCATATCTGGACGAAGTGACAGTATATTCCCACTACTTTGACAAAGTTTTGCGAGGTTATTATCATTGTTACTCCGAGCAAGAAGTAATCGAGGAGTACGATTTGCGACCTGCAGGTATAGTGAATAATTTGACAAAAATAAAAAGTTCATAATTTCATAAAAATCTTCTCTCAAATATATGATAGAATTAACTGTATTTCTCAGGCCAGTAACACCTAACAGCCCTGCAAAGATGACAGCTTACTTTGCAAATGACACTTATTAAATAATCATGTATAAAAATGTATATTTTCATAATAAAAAAATTGGTGTGAGGCCATCCGGGGCGCCCACACGAGGAACTTCCCATTAGACGATTTCGATTACAAATTGGCTTTCCTGAAATTCATGAACATTATCGTACAATAGGTATCAGCAACAATGTTCATTTGTAAGTCAAACTTGTTTCAGCTTTACGCTACCTAGTGACAATCGACACAAAAAATTCAAGAACATTTTGGAAATTACCAGAAAATGTTTATAAAATAATGTACTATAAAATAGTCGTTATCGATTTCGTCATAAAAATAACCTTTATACAACCAATATACCTTTTCATCTCCGTATATAATGTATAATCTACCTTTTGGCCTCTAACAGCGGAGGCCACTAGGAAAGCTGGGTACATACATATGTAATACAATCGACAATGTGGAAGTTCCATGCTTATAAGCTTGAGAATATTTTATTAATAATTCACTGAATTGTACTCGATTATTCAATCTGATTCTATATAACCGTTTTCTGGAAATGGTAATAATTTTTTTGTTCGTAACATCCTCACGATATGATTCCGCATAATGCGTACTTATATATTCTTTGTAGTTCAGAGTCTTGATTATAACTCAGTAATGTTGCAAAATATATTGCAAATGCTCCACAATTAATGTTATTCTTTTGTTTTTGAACTTTATGAAATTGATATTTTTTCGGGAAATTGTATATTTTATTCAAGAAACTTTCTTGGTAAGAGTCCAAAAATCCATAATTAAAACTATTATATACATGAAACGTTCTATTTCCATCATATTTTGTACATATCCAATGGCCTATTGATTCTGGATTTGCATCACAACTATAAACAATTTGAATATTATTACTTAAATCGGGTATCTCTTGTAAATGATAAGAAAAAGCCATTCTAAAGCAAACATTTTTAGCATAGTTGAATATGCCTTGGACTGATAGCTCTCTATTCATTATTTCCTGGAATAAATTTATGTGACTGTTGGTTAAATAAGTCGTACTTCCATATACTTCGTTACATTCTTCGATTGGTATATCATACTCAAACTGAACATCATTGTTGTTACTATCGTCATTAGAAATATTAAAGTCAAGAGTATTATAAAAATCATTGTAAAAATTGTCATAAATATTTACTTTTGAAATTTTATAAGACGTATCTTGATCGTCATTTTTTCCATTAATATCAATATTTAAATCGCCGATATCCTTTATAGTGTCAAGATTTTCTGATTCACACAAAACATGTGTAAGATTCAGTACGGTATATAGTGGTTTATGATAACTGAAATATGATTCATAAACTCCGGTTTTAGTATTTTGTACATTAGAAAAGATTATATCAATTTGTGAATTCAAATCTGTTGTTACATCATCCGGCAGTAAAGCTGATGTTAAATAATATTTGTTTAAAAAATTGACTAAATAATTATTTGTCTGGTCAATATGATTTATTGTGCTGTAGTTAAAATCTCCAATAAGAATTAAAGGACAATGGCGAGGTAATGTTTTAATTATCTCGTCCATAACAGTTTCAAACATTTTTCTAGTGGCTAAAGGTGATTTGTTACCAGTAACTATGTAATAATCTTGTACTTTTAATGTAAGTAACTGCACATGTCCTTTAGTGTCAGAAACAGATTTTGATGTGATGATTTCTATTTTCATATTGATATTGACATAACATATCAACCCCCGACTTTCTTTATTCAAATCACATCTAAAAGCAATATAATAATTACTCACGTCTACATTATCTTGACTACTGGTTAAAGTCTCACTGAAAATTAATATGTCGGCTCGAGAATACCACTTATCGTTAATTATATGAATTAATTTGCTTTTTAATGTACCTACATTTTGATACACTATTTTCGTTCCTGTTACACATTTTAAATTATCATATATTTTTGGCCTGTTATGAGGTTTACGATCTTCATTAGGTAATTTAAATTCAACTAATATAAATAATCCATCTAATTTAGTAACTTTACTCAGTGCAACATACAACAGAGATAAATTCCGTCTTTCTTTTGTAATAAAATCTAGACATATTCTATCATAAGTTTGACCCTGACTTTTATGAATGGGGTTAATGCTTCTGCGGGCATGACTGGAAATTGATTTTCTACAATACTGTATTTTTCTTCATCTAAAATATTTGTTCTAATAAAATATTTTGTAATTGGAGTTAAGGTTTCATCTATATTACGATTAATCATGTAATCATGACATTGAGTCCTTGCTTTTTGGCCAACCCTTTGCTGTTGAAAATCGAACCACAATACTGATGGCACATTTTTTTCTTGGCATTCAATAGATTTTAAAACGCCACATGCACCATTCACTAATCCATCTTCGACATCAATATTATTTATTATCATATATTTGATATTAACTTTCAATTCAATTACATCTGGTAATATAATAGACGATTGATTTTTTTTCTGTTTCATTCTCTGTAACATAATTTTCTTTTCTTTCTCAGTTATATTTGCCGAAAATACAATTTCAGCTGTCGATGTAAATAATTGACTAGTAAATTGAGATATTTTTTTAGCATTATACGACCTTACATAAACATTAGTTGCATACAATCGTATAGCAGTTTCTCGGATATCTTTTTCGTTTTTTATTTCCCTAGATTGAATTAATTTTATGTCATCATCAGTCACTATTCCTTTAGCAAGATTATTTAGAGCATTGATAAATAATAAATCGTCTTTTTGGCGCATTGTTTCTGTTAACTCATAAAAGTCGAATAGATTCCATAAAGGATTAACATCCAAAAATGGTGCCATTTTATTATGTCGTGACACTTGATAAACAGGTTTATCACGGACTGAAGGTAACTGATCCAAATCCCCAACTGCCAATATCGATATACCACCCAAAGGTTTATTGATTCCCGTGATTTGTCTTAATCTTGTATTTATGTAACTCAATATTGTATAACCTACCATAGAAATTTCATCAATGACTATGAGCTTTACTTCAGATAATTTTTGCCGTATATCATTTGCTAAATTACTAGATAATTGTTGTAAATTTACACCAAATTGATTGCAAGGTAATGCAAAAGCAGAATGTAATGTTACACCATTAATTAAATGTGCAGCTTTACCTGATAGAGCACAAATGAGCACTATGATTTTTGACATTCGATTACTATTAAGAAACACATTTGCAAGGGTTCGAAGTTTGTCTCGTATACTTTTATTTTCAGCTATACAATCTGCAGCTGCTTCTCTTAATAACTTTGAAAATCGTCCTTTTATTTTACTAATGTAATTTGTAACATAACTTATAACAGCATATTCATCAAGAATAAATTGCAGATCAATATTTGATTCAAATAATCTTAAAATATCTCTATTATAGGAATTAATTCCAACTTCTAAGCTAGTCCTCTTTAAAAAAACACGCTTTTGTTTCAAAGTACTACGGATTGCGAGGATATATTCCCGTTCGGTCATATTTAATTTTTTTAGAACGTCTTCGTAACTAACAAATGTTTTTTTCATGTAGAAATATATCGCATTAATTTATCTATAGTTTCGTATGGCTTGAGTACAAATGCGTTTTCACTAAGAGGAGGTAATATCATAGTTTTCTTCATCACAGGATAAGGAACATAGAATCTACATTCTTTATTCCGTTTTCCTTTATAACAGGTATGTGAATGTTTATGGAATTCGAATTTGACATATGGATCATTATCATCATTATTGCATGTTATGAATCGATCAATAAAATTTATTAATTCATCATTATTACTTTTTTCATCATAAACCGGTGCATTTTTTAACCATAGTAATATATGCTTATGTGGGCTACCTCGTTGCTGAAATTCTACACGCTCGTAGCTTTCTTCGACCATATATTTACCAAATATGCTAATTTTTTGTTTTAACAACCCCATAAATTTACCTTCTTTATAATCAAAGTATCTGGCGCATGATACAGGGTCATTTCTTATTAACAAAGTTTTAGTATTATTATCCAACTCATAAACTTCTCTTATATTCAACACACGTGCTTCAGGGCTGTATTTCATTATGGTTTGGAGTAATTCTAGCCAATGTGATTCAGCCGTTGATAATGTTAAAAAGAATGTTGGCTTGCCTAATTGTCGAATCATAGCTAATAACTCTTTTTTTTTTTTGTTCCCGGAATGCAGGAGACGATCTGATATATTTGAACATGCGGTATCCATTATTAAATTTTATAATTTCATTGATTTTTGCATGATTTAATTCATCTTCTGCTTTCAAATTTCCATTCATATTTTTTGTTGTTTTTCTTAAACATATATTTATAGTCGATAAACAATTTTTTTCTAATTTTTTCTTTGCCATAAAAAGTACCCGTAATAGGTTACATGATCGACGATCATAACGTCTGATTTCTGATTTAATTCTATCTGTATAAGATATGTTTTCTGATGTATTCATTTTATGACCAGCAAAAATTTTCGGAAAACATAATTCATCTAAATCATCAACATTATGCCATGGCATGGGACGTTTATTTTGTCCTGTTGCAATCACATTAACAACTTGTATGTCTCCACCGGTAACGTCCATATTATGATCTATTAAAAGAACTTCATCACTATTAATTTGCTGAAAATCGATACAGTCAGTAATTCTGACAGTATCGATTTCTTCACTATTATTCCTTAAATTTAAGCGAGGTTTATTATCAATACCATTATACTTATGAATTTTATTATCAGTCTCTTCTATGACTTCAGATTCAATGTCATGCAAATCATTTTCATCAATGACTGAATCTATTTCTTCCTCAAGACCAATATTCTTATAATAATTAAATAAAGTATTTTTCATCTACTTTAATGTTATATTTTTGATATAATGGTGTATTGATAAGATATACTAAAGCTTTGCAAATTACTCCAGGTCAAATCCGTTCAAACATGTAGTCACTTTTATGGGATACATGTCTTTTCAATTTAACTTGAATTGTTTGCATATCGTTAAAATTTCTCGGTAGTATTTGTAGCATATCGTTTACATCTATCAAAATGTTGACCACACTGCCTTTAAGACCTAATTGTGGATTTAAAGCATATGGTTTTAATGCACGAATCTGCATAAAATTTAATACTGGTGCTACCATTTTTTCTTCGAGATCTGTTAACTTTTGGACAGTCGGTGGTACATTAACGAATTTGAGACCATTACTAGTGGACAACTGTGCACTTTATTAGCAAATGCACTTTTTTTACATGTTCGACATATGTAGTCCGATAGATAATTTTTTATTTTAAGAAGTAATTCATGACCATTTCGTTCAATGATTTTTTCTTCATTTAACCTAATAACAGAATGTTCAAAAACAATCCTTCACAACAACAACAGATGAGTGAAGGAGTTTGTTTTCTACGCTTTATAAATTTTTATTGCAATTTATAAAATTCATTAAATTTTTTTCTTGTGACTATTTCATTAAAAAAAATATTTCTAAAACGTATGAAATCGTTTTTTCGATCGACACAATTTTTTATTTTTTTGGTTTTTAACTCATTTTGTGCATATTTATTGCTAAAATTTTTTTTTGAATGTAATATTTTATTGAGATAAGCACATTCTTTTGATTCTTTTTTAATGTAATCGTATTTACGGTATAAGTTTCTTAATCGCAATCTATATTGCCTTTTTTATTATTTTTATCTGTTAATAGGTTACAATGTTTAAAAAATTTTCTTCTATTATTTATTACTTCTCTTCGAACACAGGATAAATTTCTTTTTAATAACCTAACACGTTTAAAATTTTTCTTTCGACGATCAACAATAAAATCAGTACGGTTTCTAAAAACATTTATCCGACAACGATTATGCTCATTCTCTCTTGCTCTAAATATGGCACATTGTCTTAATTTCCGTATTCTTATACGCGTCTTTGAATTTTCCCTATTCTTAAAATTAATATTTGTTCTTAAAGTCTGCAAACGTTGTCGCGTTTTCAATTTTTCAATTCTTGTGAATTGAGGGTTTATACGCAATTTCCTAATGCGCTCTCGCGTTTGTATATCCTCCTTCTCTTTAATAATTTCATCTGAACGCAATTTTTTTATGCGTTCGCTCGGTTTTTCATTTTCATTCGCTTTAAATGATTCATCTAAACGCAATTTTTCGACACGTTCTCTTGTTTTTATGTTCTCATTCTCTAAAAGTTTCATCTGAACGTAATTTTCTAACGCGCTCTTGCGTTTTCATATCCTCTTGCTCTTTAAAAATTTCATCTGAACGCAATTTATTTATTTGTTCGCTCGTTTTGTCATTTTCCTTCTCTTTAAATGATTCATCTAAACGCAATTTTTTAACACGTTCTCTCGTTTTTTCATTTTCATTTTCTCTAAAAGTTCCATCTGAACGCAATTTTTTTATGTGTTTTCTCGTTTTTCCATTCTCATTCTCTTTAAACGTTTCATCTGAACGCAATTTCCTCATTCGTTCTCTCGTTTTTCCATTTTCTTTTTCTCTGAACGTTTTATTCAAACGTAATTTTTTCATGCGTTTACGAGCTTTTGCATTTTTTACCTGCAGACATTTCATATTTGGTGTAAGTTTCATTTTTCTTTATTTTTTTTTTTCATTATCCGATATTTCATCATTTGTATTTGAACGTGACCTCAATTAAAAATCATTGTACGTTACTTCTTCAATGGCTTCCACAAAGTCAGTTAATTGTTCATTTTTCCTAGTAAAGTTTTTAATTTCTTCATACTTATTTTTACGTTTTTTATTTCTTCTTTTGACTTTTTTTTAGTTCGCATAATTGCACATGAAAAAAACTGTTTGAGGACAAAATACTCTAATGCTAGGGTAGAAACACGAATAGGAAAACAGTTAAGCCAAAAACTGATTAAAAAGTAATTTAAAATAAGCAATGAATATTTATCGAATAAATTGAATAATTTTTTCAGTTAATTTGACCTTGCTCAGAAAGATAAAAAAAATATTTTACGGCGTTTTATATTCAAGTTTTTAACAATTTTGTCATCTAGTCGAGAGTGTTCATCTATTAATTCCGTTACGCTATGAATAATGTTTTAATGTCTTAAAAATAAAAAAAATTCCTTTTTTTCGAACGTTGATTGACTATTTAAAAATATAATTATGATAAGAATTAACTACTTCCCAAGAGAGGATCTAGAGTAGCGGTAGATACTCGGCGCCATGTCACCAGCACTTTTGCCCCTTACCCAACTATTACCCTTCGTGCAACTAGCGCGCTCTCGCGGCTCACAATTACAGTGCCGAGTAACACGCTACTCTATACTGAAAAGTTCGCGCGTGACGTCACAACACAATCTTTAATTGTAAATATCTCGATAACTAAGTAATATTACGAGATAATATTTAATATACGATCAATTATAGTCATTGGCTTCCATTTAATTCCAAAATCAATTTCATTCATTGAGTATTTATCGAGATACAGAATAGGCCACGCCCCTAATTCCGTTTTCCGCACATTTCAGTTCGATTTCTAGCGTCTTCTTTGTCCGTCTTACTTAAATGCCATCTAACGCGGACCTCTCTCTCGTGGCCACAATTTTTCTCCGATATATATATATAGGTATACTCCCAATATGTACATGAGCGAATGAACGGTTTATGTCCTTTTTACGTTAATAATGATAAAAAAAAAAATAATAATATAATATTAATTTAAAAATTCATACGGAGTATGAATAATAATTTGTATTCATGTATAATTAAAAAATATAAATAATATCAACTGAATTTATTCAATTTTCCTGTGTAAATAATAAAATAATTATATATACAAATGATTAAAAAAGAAGTAATTCATAAAAAATGTAAATGATAATTATTATATAAGTATGATTTTTACAAAATAATATCAATTTTGATTTCACGCAGTAAACATGGTTAATAAAAATATGTGTATAATATAAAGTGCAATATAATATAAACAAAAAAACATTTTTTGATGATTTCATTAAATTGGAGACCTTTAAATTATAAAATGTTAATTGTTATTCTTTTTTATTTTTATTTATATTTTAGTTTTGAGTAGAATTCTTTTAATAAGCATATATTTTATATAAAAAATTTTGTACAAACCGTGATGTAAATAATAAAGAATTGTTTGAAAAACAAGTTACAATTTTTATGGGATATTTAAATATATTTATTGCTTTTTTTAGGATTTTCTATCGTTTTGCTTATCATTTCCTATAATAATTATACAATTTTTTCTCTTTGATGATACTAAATTTATTTCTAAATCTTATTTATCGATTTGTTTCAATAAGTAATTTCGTATTAAATACTGTAACTAAATCTCTATTAGCAAAATCCATTTGATCAATGTAGTTAACTACATTAATAATTATACATAACTTGATTATGATTGTGGTATCCTAAGAAATCTCCAATCGCTGTTTTATCTAATCTTTCGTTTGTTAACATTTATGCATACACCGAACAAAATTTATATAAAAATTGTATAATAGCAGAATATTAATAAACATTGAATTGTATAGGTCTATAATATAATTATTGATATCAAAACAAAATTAATCAGGCTGTCAAACAAATTTAGATCTTATATTCCTGCAGTTTGAATAGAACAACTGGGATAAGAGTAACTTTAATTCCACTATCCACACTATATAATTTTTTTTTATTGAAAAAGAGAAAGAAAATTGCAGTGTACTATAAAGATTTCTACTAAAGTAGTTCTGCTGCTACGACTGTTCGTATTATTGTCCAGTTGAATCTCTGATCATTCTCAGAGATGATACACCATTTTTAGATAATGCAACACACAAGTATTGTTTAATTGTAATAACAAACATTTTATTTTATCCTAAGATTGGTCCAGCATTTTGTAAAATGCCTAATAGTAATTGTAACGATAATATTTTAGATCTCAATTCATGTGATCTGAAAAATAAAAATGATAAATGAAAGATAAATTTGTTAATTTCATTATTTAGTTAAATGACTAAAAGCATTCTTACTTGGGATCAGATGTTCCATCTGGTAGAGGTTTCATAGATAATTTACAAAGAGCTCGAAATACATCTTTTTTAAGTACATGTATAAATTTAGCTGTTACCATACAGCTAAATACATCCTGAAGACTATATGGAGAAGCATGAAATACTAATTGACCGTAGTGTAAAATAGACTGACCAAAACCTTCTTCTTTGCCTGACGTATTGATCTTGTAAGCTATAATGCTTATACCATCTTAATTCTGTAGCAACTTGTGAAGCGGTATCTGGATCAGATTGATTAAGCACAATGTTAGCTGTTTGTATAAGAACTGAATGAAATGTATCTGAAATTAATATATCTAATGCTGTACGGATTTCACCAACTTTTAACGAACATCCAGCTTCTTTCAGAGTTTGTGTGCTATCATTTCCAATGCTTTTTTGTGTTAACTCACGACGTAAAGCTGCTTCTTGACTTGGTAACTACTCTCTCCAAATACGTATTGCCTCAGACCACATACCAGCATTCTAAAAAAAGAAAGAAAATTTTTCACCAATTTCGTGACTTACACTCAATATTAATATGTATATTTTTCACAAACTTTTATTAAAAATATTTGACCGGCTTGATAACCTCAAATTATTGATATTACACTGTATTTTGATTACTATATTAAGCTATATATATATTACACTTAATATTAATATTAAGCTTCTTTTGTAGTGTTCTACGCACTTTGCACGGTGGTGTAACTTCAGCAATTTTACTATTTCTATAATACAAAGTGTAAAAAATTAGATTCGAATTATTCTTACTTTATTCGATTAACCAAAACTCCAAATATAATACTTACTCTAATAAGAAAGATGTACTATAATTTTGGCCTGCATTGATTCCACGTATTACACTCAAATCTTTCGCACGTTTATAGGTTGCTCGTCTCTGTATTAACAACGGATCTGGTTCGTTTGTATGTTTTTTTTCTTTTGTATAATAAATGTTATTAATAAAGTGCCCGGTTGCTGGGCAGTTAAAATTTTTATTGTGCTCCTTGATACAAGCGAAATGTCTGTGAAAATATAAAATAATTTTATGTAAAATAAATAATATTGAATTGAAAATCATTTCTGCAATATACAATATTTCATAGCAGTGGAAGTTATTTAATTTAAAATGTAAAGAAATATGTTGATATTTGTATATTCAAATACAAAGAGAAAACGAAAATTGTTTAAAAGTAGGAAATTAATTGAAGTTAATTATTGTTACAATCACATTGAAATGAATTGAATAATTCACTTACGTCGTAACAACACCATCGTTTCTTTCATATTCATTTACTTTATAATAAGAAAAACCGCCACTCATCCATTTTTTATCACTTTTATTTCTATTTTCTTTCCCTTTACTCATTCTAAAACTCTTAAAATCACTTTTGTTAATAATAAACTTTAATTTAGTTTCTGTTATTGTTGTAATACTTAAACAAACCAAGAACATTAACCTAACATGTCACATTTCATTTTATCACGTGATAAATATAGTGTCGACATCGCACGGAATAATTATGAAATTCCGTGTACTTTATCTAATGGTAAATGATAATTTATGTTATCGACTAAAAAAAATACTGGGAGACAATTCTTAAGGCTGGGCTGAAGTCAGAAAGTTTCCCGAGGTTAACTTTACGCCCTCGCGTTGTGCGGCGAAAAGCCGAAGCTCGATATCAATTGAAATTGAGTAGGTAACAGGGAAATCGTTGAAAAATGGTAATTTCCAGGGATGCATTACAAAAAGGGAGCCTTAGGGCACCAAGAAATTTACAAATCTCAGAATAATCTGTTCCGAGCAAGACAAAGTACAGAATATATATATCGTTCTCCGTCTCATTTTTCAGAGAAGACTGCGAGTTCGAACAGTTGACAAGCAATACAAGCACATCCCCCTCCCTCTGTTACCAAGCCTGAAGCTTATGATATCTAAACGTAAACAAAGCAAATGGAAATATGCTGGCTCTGTAGTCAGAAGGTTAGACATTTATTTTACCGAACGGTGTTCGATTCCAATTGCGGCAAAATTTTTTTTTTATTTGAATTGCATGTAATTGCAACTTTATCATGCCAAAAATGAGTTTTAAATTTCAATTTTTATGTAAAACTATTTTTCAATTAATCAATGACTAATGAGAAAATATTTGAACAGGGCCATGAACCTTTTTTTGTACAAATACATTGATAATAGACTTTTTAACAACTTATTCACAATAAAAAATAGTTTAAACAATCCGCGGCGAGTTCCGGCACTACGCCGGCAAGCTCTACCCCCACTCTCTGTGCCCAAGCCTGCAGGTTATAATTTACAAGCATAAATTGACGTATTGTAATCATAATAGCTCGGTGGTTAGAGCAACGATTTTTTATTTTGCTGACCAGGGTTCGATCCCAGTCGTAAGCAATTTTTTTTTCTTTTTATTGTTTGAGTGACTTTATATACTTGTAATTAATTGTTAATTTAATAAAATAAAAAATATGAAAAAATACAGTTATTAGTTTAATTTACTATTTATTATGAATCATTATAATTTTTTTATAATTATAAAAAATAAAAATATTTATTTGTAGACGATCCCGAGCTTCGCCCTCTGCCTCGCCCTCTTCCACGACCGTGGCCGCGGCCGCGCTGCTCGGCATTATTCCTCGGTGGACCGGAATTTCGCCGTTGCTGAAACCATTGGTTTCGCTTTGGCCCGCCATTTTGATGGCGACGTGCCGGTGCTGACGGCACCGGTGGTGCCGGTGCTGGCGGTATCGGTGGTGCCGGTGCCGACGGCATCGGTGGTGCCGTTGCTGGCGGCATTGGTGATGGGGCTGGTGGTGTTGGCGGCAGCGCCGGAGGAGGCGGGGGTGGAGCCAACAGGAACGGCTCATCAATAAATTCTAGCTGGGCCCGGAGGTTTTGCAGCCGGGCCTCTGAAGCCCTCATCTCCTCTTGGATCACTTTTCTTAAATCTGTGAAATGAAAATCATCAAACCCATCAGATTACATTTGAAACAAAATGTTATTTTTTCTATTTACAGTCATAAAATACGACGTGTATTGTTAAGTGACAAATTTAAATTATAATAATAAATAACTATTAATAGTTGTTTATCAATATAATTCTCATTTGTTGCTCAACAATATGATTAGTATTGTTGATTGTAAATAGAAAAAAAAAAAAATTTGGTTTAAATGTAATCTGATGTGTTTGATGGTGTTATGATATACAAAATAAAATATTAACTTACCGTATATATTTTGTATCCTTCGATCCATCTTTGTATCTGAAAAAAAAGTTTTATATATTAATTATTGCATTATTCACAACAAAAACTGAATAATTCAAAAAAATTTCTCGTGCACTTACCTCCGAACTTATTGCGATAATGGCCACGTTAAAACTAATATTGATAAATCTCATTGATCTCATTTCTCATCGCTTTCATTTGTTTTACGGACACATGTTTACACCCTTCAATTTACACGTGTTTTTCCGCGCAGGATGCCTCAGATGATCACTTAATACAATACCGTTGATTATCGTACATCCTACTGTATCGACCATAAGTCTTCATGAGAATTCGTGCAATCCTACACTGAGAAAATTTTTATGATTTCTGTAACGTATACTTACTGCAAGTATAAAGCATACTTAGGTAAAGAGTATATTTGTTACTTGGTTACACGTATATTCTATATCAATCTCTAGAATAAAATTTAACGTCAGATAGGGACAAATTTACTGTGCCGTAGCACATAGTCGACTTGACATAAGCAATTATATTAACTCCCGTCGATAATGTAGTTTTCTGAACCGATAATATTATTTACTTATCACAATTATATTGATTACATGAAGCTAAAATATTGTATATTTGATTGTGGTATACCTGATATATCTATCTTTTTAAACCACTTTGATTATAAATTGTAAGTTGTATACATATTTTTAAAAGATATGTATATTGAAATAATTTGTTAAACTGAATAAAGAGGTACATACTATAGTATAGTCGGACTGAGAAGAGAGTTTGGGACTATATCTATACACAATTTATAAGAAGACTTCTTTACCGGAAAATTATGTACCGGATATGGGGTATCTTATTTAGTTTAATATTTCAACGCAATGAGTGCTGTAATGTTTTATATTTTCCAACAGTGATTTCTCTCTATTAATTACGGTAGGTGTGAATTGCTAGTGTGTCATTGGCATGACGATTTATTATTATTATTTGTATTCTTGTGATTACAGTAGAGACTTTGTTTTTATTTTAAAAGTGTCATTATATTAAAAATACTATTTTTATTCAACATAATGAAACATTTCGTTGTAGAAATATTAATTTTAAGTGTAATATATATATAGCTTAATATAGTAATCAAAATACAGTGTAATATCAATAATTTGAGGTTTTCAAGCCGGTCAAATATTTTTAATAAAAGTTTGTGAAAAATATACATATTAATATTGAGTGTAAGTCACGAAATTGGTGAAAAATTTTCTTTCTTTTTTTAGAATGCTGGTATGTGATCTGAGGCAATACGTATTTGGAGAGAGTAGTTACCAAGTCAAGAAGCAGCTTTACGTCGTGAGTTAACACAAAAAAGCATTGGAAATGATAGCACACAAACTCTGAAAGAAGCTGGATGTTCGTTAAAAGTTGGTGAAATCCGTACAGCATTAGATATATTAATTTCAGATACATTTCATTCAGTTCTTATACAAACAGCTAACATTGTGCTTAATCAATCTGATCCAGATACCGCTTCACAAGTTGCTACAGAATTAAGATGGTATAAGCATTATAGCTTACAAGATCAATACGTCAGGCAAAGAAGAAGGTTTTGGTCAGTCTATTTTACACTACGGTCAATTAGTATTTCATGCTTCTCCATATAGTCTTCAGGATGTATTTAGCTGTATGGTAACAGCTAAATTTATACATGTACTTAAAAAAGATGTATTTCGAGCTCTTTGTAAATTATCTATGAAACCTCTACCAGATGGAACATCTGATCCCAAGTAAGAATGCTTTTAGTCATTTAACTAAATAATGAAATTAACAAATTTATCTTTCATTTATCATTTTTATTTTTCAGATCACATGAATTGAGATCTAAAATATTATCGTTACAATTACTATTAGGCATTTTACAAAATGCTGGACCAATCTTACGATAAAATAAAATGTTTGTTATTACAATTAAACAATACTTGTGTGTTGCATTATCTAAAAATGGTGTATCATCTCTGAGAATGATCAGAGATTCAACTGGACAATAATACGAACAGTCGTAGCAGAAGAACTACTTTAGTAGAAATCTTTATAGTACACTGCAATTTTCTTTCTCTTTTTCAATAAAAAAAAATTATATAGTGTGGATAGTGGAATTAAAGTTACTCTTATCCCAGTTGTTCTATTCAAACTGCATGAATATAAGATCTAAATTTGTTTGACAGCCTGATTAATTTTGTTTTGATATCAATAATTATATTATAGACCTCTATACAATTCAATGTTTATTAATATTCTGCTATTATACAATTTTTATATAAATTTTGTTCGGTGTATGCATAAATGTTAACAAACGAACTTAATTCCAAGTCTGCGTATCCAAGCATGTAGTGTAAAATTAATAAATATGAATCTCTCATCGGAAGTATGCTGGCTTTGTAGTTAAACTAAATCTAGTTGATTCTATTGAAACTATTTTCGATTTTTTTTGTAGAAACGAACTGCTATCAGATGATTCTGTTTTTTTTGAAGTGAAAACTTCTTTAGCGGCGTTGTAGACTTTTTTTGTAATGGGTAAAAAATGTTAAACTCGCGTCAGGACACGTGACCTGATCGAAAATTCGTAAGACGGATGGAGAGTAGACAGCTGGCGTGGCGTAGGAGAGGGAGTATCCCCCTCTCTTTCTACGGCGCGGCGAGAATGTATGCCTGCGCCGGCTGTTTCGTTTAGGCGGCGCAGGGCGACATTAAGTCAATTAATTAATTAATAATTAAATTAATTAAATTAATTTTTTAATAAATTAATTGACAATCGTCAATTTGATTATTATTATTTAATCTTAGCACTCACGGAGTGCAACCCGTCGTTAAAATTTAATCTTAGCAGGGCGACATTAAGTCAATTAATTAATTAATAATTAAATTAATTAAATTAATTTTTTAATAAATTAATTGACATTCGTCAATTTGATTATTATTATTTAATCTTAGCACTCACGGAGTGCAACCCGTCGTTAAAATTTAATCTTAGCAGGGCGACATTAAGTCAATTAATTAATTAATAATTAAATTAATTAAATTAATTTTTTAATAAATTAATTGACATTCGTCAATTTGATTATTATTATTTAATCTTAGCACAACGAAATACAAAACTGCTATTGATGCGGTCTTTATTAGACATTTGAATAGGTTCGAATCGAAACTGTTCGTTTCTTACTTCAGCTATCATAAACCGATCGTATCAGTTTTAGAGATTGGCGATGATGGTTCTGATAAGAATGATAGTGAAAAAGTCGTTGAAATTATGGATGAAAGTTAATCTTTTTGAGAGATAAACTTTTTAATGTAATATAAATTGTCATGTTTGTGTACGATAGCGCAATAAATAAATATTGTATTCTACCATATAAAAGATAGTACTTTTATTCTGATAATTAAAGCAATTCGTGCAAACTTATTCCCTAACCATTCCAAAATATCCAAAACGCACAACGTTAATACTTAAGTTTTCACTTCTGCCGGCACTCCCGGAGTGCAACCCGTCGTTTTTTTTGTATGAAAATGATACTCTGTAGTATTGAGTCTAATTCCGACTGAACTTCTCTATCATTTACTTTAGGAGGCATTGGGAAAATTTTCGAAGAATCCTTTTTTTTCACTAATGGTTTTACGAATATTTTAATTTTACATATTAATTAATTTTGGTCTGTATTCTTTGGTTTGATATTGATGTAAAATTTGAGTATACTTTAATTATTATGAATTTCAACCGAACGTGGTTCAATTATGCATTTGAATATAGCGGGAATTTCCCCCTCGGTAACTTAGCGACCTCAGCGCACTCTGCCCTCCAACGTTATTGTTTCACATTTCTGGTACAACTTTTATATAGAGAGTTTGGACTCTATGTCTACAGTCTTCATGGAATAAACAGTATTTTATGTATGTTTACTTTAAATTTACATGTGTTTTACAGTGATAGAACAATAATTGCAAGAAATAATTTCTCTTAATGAATTTTACGAGTTGAAACAATTATTTATATTACTTTGTGTAACTCTAGAATATAAACTTATATTTTATTGGGTTATATAGTGTAAAACAAATATTGTTTCTATTCGTATAGTGTTTAGGTTAAGTAATAAAGAGGTTTTGTTTTGACGAAAAAATTTAATAAAAACACATTATCTTCGTTTGTATAATCGTTGGTCATGTGTATTAATTATTAAATTTTCGTCTAGACAGAATATTATCTTTATTACATTTTGTTTTTAGTAATTTATTTCAGTGAAGAGTTATATACTCATTGGTGTGAGCAAACTTTTGTTAATAATTATAATTTACAAAGAATCATAGTCTGCTGTGCGATTGAATTCATTACTATTGATATAATTATTCTAGTCTGCTGTGCGATTGAAATTTATATCAATATTTATAAAAGAATCATAGTCTGCTGTGCGATTGGATTCTATTATTAATTATTATAGAGAATTCTAGTCTGCTGTGCGATTGAAATTTATATCAATATTTATAAAAGAATCATAGTCTGCTGTGCGATTGGATTTATTACTATTGATATAATTATTCTAGTCTGCTGTGCGATTGAAATTTATATCAATATTTATAAAAGAATCATAGTCTGCTGTGCGATTAGATTCTATTATTAATTATTATAGAGAATTCAAGTCTGCTGGCCGATTGAATTCATTACTATTGATTGATGTAATTATTCTAGTCTGCTGTGCGATTGAAATTTATATCAATATTTATGAAAGAATCATAGTTTGCTGTGCGATTGGATTCTATTATTAATTATTATAGAGAATTCTAGTCTGCTGTGCGATTGAATTCATTACTATTGATATATTTATTCTATTCTGCTGTAAAATTTTATATTAAGTTATTATTGTTATTAATTCACATATAATTAAGTTAATAAAAATTTGTATATTTGTAAGAAATAAAACTTTGAAATCAAAACTTTAATTGCTTTACCTTTTTATAACTATAATATATTTTTATAATTAAGACACGCAACAAAGATGTTAGATAAAAGATTGCAGAATATTATATTAAATAATTGGTTAGAAGATAATCATATTGATTATTTTGCTCAGTTATTACATCAACATTTTGGGTATGAATTTCGTGAATCATGGGCCCTACAGATATGTAATGGAATTGAACCAATACCTCAGCACAAAAATCATATTCAATTATTGCATAAAATGGATGTTTCTTTGCATGATCCTGCTGCAATATCGATGCTTGGTGGTCATTGGGTTTGTAGCTATTATGATACAAAATCAATCTACATTTATGATTCATATAATTCGAAAGAAGTTCATCCTGATTTCCAAGCTTATTTAGCACGTTTATATCCTTTCTATTCATTTGATCAGAACCCGATTCAATTTCCGAATGTTCAACAACAGATGAATTCGTATGATTGTGGCGTGTTCGCTATCGCATTCGCAACTTCTCTAGCTCATGGAAAATTACCGCAGCATCAGAATTATGATGTAAAGTCTATGCGAAACCATCTGTTGAATATTTTAAATTCACGTACAATCCTTGAATTTCCAAGTTACAAAATTGAAAGTAATAGCAGTAATGTACTTTTAGTTGCTAATGTGAAATCAGAATATGTAAAAATTACTAATGAGATAAAACATACCAGTGCTACCGACAATTCATTTGAAAATAATAATAATGATTTCAAAACTGCATTAAAGATATCGTCCGCACATAATACTAAAAAAGAACTATCAGATCAAAATAAACAGATAAAATCATATAAAAAATCGTGTAAAAGAAACAATTCAGAAATATCTAAAGTTCCCTTGTTAGATGATGTTTCAAAGAAAATAATTACTGAAAATCAAAAACTAACAGATTTGCATATGCTTCATTTTGGTATGCTGATGAGATCTAATACTACTTTTCATCATCAAGACACGGTGTTGATCCAGTGCCCTGAAAAAATTGTACCAATAAAGTCATGGGAAAAACATATACAAATAATACACAGTCGTCAGAGTGATCATTGGATATGTTCTTACTATGATGCCCGTCATATTTACGTATATGATTCGTTAAACAATAAAACACTAGATAAAGATCAAGAACTTTATTTACGATCCTTATATCCACAATATTTTGAAGATAGAAAACATATTCATTTCTTAAAAGTGCAATATCAACCTAATGTGATTGACTGCGGAGTATTCGCAATTGCTTTTGCAACTTGAATTGTATTCCATCAGAAACCAGAAAATTTAATTTACTATCATCATTCAATGCGACAACATTTATTAAAGATGTTTGAATCACGAGTTATCACGCATTTCCCAGCAACAGATAAAAAACATAATGATAATTATATATATTATCTTTAGACAAGCTCAATAAAAATGAGGAAATGGCGCTCCAAAAGCGATTCAAACGGTTACAATTGAATAATTATGAAGTCACTAATCAGAACAATTCTCATGTAACATCTGAGCCGAAATATTCCGATAGAAAATTTATGATATCTAAGAATACAGATGAACCTACACTCGATAATAATACATCAGGAATGTCAATTAAAGAAAATGATATGAAAAACATTGAAAACTCACAAGTTTTTCTAGATAAACGTCCTGATAAAAAGAGAAAATTTTCCGATGAATTAGACAATGATGATAACAGGAAACTTCACCAACAGGTGAAGCGTTCTAAACAAGAAAAGAGTTTGTGTATGAAAAAGACAAACGATAATGAGAAATCAAATTCCAATATTTATTTGTCCAATTTTAAAAATACTGATATAAGTGACCGACAACTGATAAATAAAACATTACCGGTTGTAGTGAAATCAAATAAAACAATCACTATGGATAGAAATAAGAAATCTCTATTCCAATCGAGAAAAATTCCTGCGACACTTGATAAAGAAATTTATATAACAAAATTGCAGGATGTTCTTGATCATGACAGTTCATCAATTAACGATCCAATCGAAAATCGGTTATTATCCAAACGGATAATTAATTGGTGTTTCTCGCAACGAAGTGTCTATGCTAGTCAACTTCGGAGATTCATAAGAAATCTTAAAGATAAGTCAGATTATTTCCACACGAAATATCGTACTTCTGAAACGATAGATACAAAATTGAGCAATTTATGTGGTAGGTCACTTCACAACTCTACGACAGAGGCTTACTTTTATGATACAGCATATTCTTTTATAAACAATAAACAAATCATTATTGATAATCGGGGCCGAACTACAAGTATTTTACCAATTAAAGAACACAATAATGATACAATTAAATGGAAATGTGATCACAATTGTAAAATGTATTACATCAAGCATGATGATCAAATATTCCAAAGTGATGAAACAAACTCTGTAGACGAATACATAAATACACGGAATCGATTCATTGTTGATACAATGAAAACATATGTAGCTTTTCTTGAAAAGATGAAAACTCTGACTTTTAACAATGTTTATGAAATTCTCGACCAACTTTTTGGACAACACAATTCTGGAAAACATGGTCATTTCGAACATTGTTACTCATGTTATGAACTTTGTAATTGTTTGTTTGTAAGTGTAGTAATATTATCACCTCATTATCCAGCAGTGAAAACTATCAAATCATTAATCTATAAGATGAGAATAATCGTACATCTTTTAATTGAGTTAGATCAAGCTCTTAATGATGGTAATTATCATTTTTTGAATAAAACTTATGAAAATATGTTAGAGAATGGCCATATTTATGTGCAAAAGACAAACTTCATATGCTTAAACGAGACTCAAATTATGAATGATTACAAAAAAGCTTTTATTGCTCTTACAACAAGATCAACAGATACACCTCGTTTTTTATGTGTTTGTTGTCAAAAATTATGTTACCGACGTGATACCAAAGATATAAATAGACTTAATCAACAAATGTTAGAAAATGTATTGTTTAAGAGTCTTTTAAAGTATTTAAAAGACACAAATTCAAAAATAGATACCGATTACATATGTAAATACTGTTTTGATAAACTACGTAAAAATCAATGTCCACCAACTTGTATAATGAATCATTTAAATATAGGACATATTCCGAACGAAATGACTGGTTTGAATGACTACGAAAAGCTTTTAATACAACGTGCTAAAGCATTTCAAGTTGTACAAAGAATGGGAACAGTATCTAAAAAAGCATTACCGAATCGAATGAAAGTACAAAAATTAAAAGGTGTCACATTTCATTTACCTTTACCACTAGAGGAAACGTTAAACAAAATTTGTTCCACAACAGCGCCAATCAATGAAAATCATGAATTATATATTTTAATAAATGGACTTCCGTCCTATGACAAAAAAGTATGGCAAAGTTTGGTAGATATAAAAAAAGTTTTTACGGCTTTAAATTGGCTTAAAATTAACAATCCTTTATATACAGAAATAAATTTACCGAAACTTCCTGAAAATTTGTTCAAATCTTCTACTGTAGAATACCGAATAAACTCAAAGCTTATTGAAAAAAATGATTCTGATGTGCACAGTAATACAAATGATGTCAGTCAAGAATCATTATCTAACGAATCAAAACTCTCACAAAATATAAAATCTCCATTTTTTACTCAAGTGACAGATCTTGAACAAGTTCAAGAAGAATATACAATATATCCAATGTATAATCGACGAATTAATGAAGATTCAACTACTTTATATCAAATGAAAAAAAATTCGTGAAGAGCCCTTAGATAATCGACTCGAAATATTAGACTTATTATGTTTCCCTGATCTGTACCCTTTTGGAACGAATGGTGAGCATGAAGAAGATCGAGTTTTTGCTCTTAGTGATCATGAATATGCAAAATTACGTTTAATGTCAGTTGATTCACGATTCCGTTTAAATGTGCAATATATCTTTTATCTACTAAGTAAAACTTACATTCGTCAAGTTAAAAGTGGTATATATCATTTAATGCATACCGTTAATTCCAAGAAACGTTACACTGTTGCTGAATACATGGAAAATTTAGAAAATGGGAAATTGGAAGGAAAATTGACTACAATTTTCGAGCGGTTGCGGAATACTTTACAATTTTGGAATCGTCCAAGGAGTGACTTACAATGTATGGTATTCTATTATGGGCCTGCAACGTGGTTTGTGACGTTATCTCCTGCAGAATACAATTGGAGTGATCTCATACAATATGTTCGTACTGTTAACAGCCTGCATTTTTGATAAATTATCGAATAATGAAATTATTGCATTAGACCCAGTTTCTGTATCGCGATTCATTGATAATAAATTCCAAGCAATGCTTCAATTCCTATTATCATCAGATGATCCAATCGGTAAAATAGAACATTACTTTTGGTGCCGTGAATATCAAGGCAGGGGAATACAACATTTCCATTGTATATTTTGGGTTAAAGATAGTCCTGTTTTAGGTAAAAATACAAATAAAGAAGTCATCAATTCCATATTAAAATATGTAACCTGTAGTTTGCCAAAGAAGCAGATTTCACCCGAACTTTATAGAAAAGTTAACCCGTACCAAAAACACCATCATAATAGTTATTGCTTACGAAATAAAAAACAAAAATATGGCGGTGTTAAATCAATTTGCAGATTTGGATTTCCTCGACCGGCAACAGAACACTTTGTTTTGCGCAATACTGCTGAATCTATTGCAGGTAGAAGAAATTTAAAATCAAAAAGCCGCCTTTACGATCTTTTGCGTACACGCGATGAAACATGTATTAATGATTATAATCCCGTTATTTTATCTGCGTGGGAAGGCAATATGGACATACAGTTTATTGGGGAATCTTCGACGATATTAACTCAGTATTGTACTAAATATTCATGTAAGGCAGAGTCTGCCAATTCTCTTGAAATATCAAATGACATTAATTCGACAAAATCGTTAAATCAAAAATTGTGGAATGTTGCTTTTCGTGCGTTAAGCCATCGAGAAATTGGCACTCTTGAAGCTGCTGATACTCTGTTAGGCATTTCTTTGTATGGTAGTGATCCGAACACTAGTATCAGATGGTTAAATGTTTCAATGTTCAGAAATAGAATAGTTAAAAAATATTCAAAAATAAAAAATTTAAATCCTGATTCTGAAGACATATTCTGTGCCTCTATTATTGATGACCATTACCCTCAACGCCCTACAGCGTTAGAAGATTTATCATTATTTAATTATGAAACTTGGTATGATATTGTGAAAAAAAAACCTGTAAGAGAAAAAAACGTTGAAATCTATCAAGTTGGGGAGTCTTTGTACGTGAAAAAACGATCCAAGCCTTTTTTGATAAATCACTATAAATTCAATGAAAGCACTGAACCCGAAAAATATTATTACGCTTTACTTTTGTTATACAAGCCATGGAGAGATATTAATGAATTAAAAGTTGATCATGATACTTATACTGAGGCATTCATTGCCAATTTAGAGAATTTAGAACAAGCTGAAAAGTATCATGAAAAATGTACGGAATTGCGAAAAGGAATCGATTCCATGAAAGAAAAAATCGATAAACATTTACAAAATAGTACAGAATCAAAATCTAGTCAGCTGAAATCTGCAATAAATAATAATAGTAACGGAGATGTGCAAAAACTCGATCAAACAGTTGAATATTCGCAAATTATAAATAATGATGGGAAAGATGTGACAGACACTGCATTATCAAATCTTATCTCTGCTTTGAATGAAGATCAACTTCGTGTGTTTGAAAAAGTTAAACATACTCTCCAATCGAAAGATTCTATTCTACGTTTATATGTAAGTGGTGCTGGTGGAACTGGAAAGAGTTTCCTAATTGATGTTATAAAACATTGGATTAGAAATGAAATGAAAAAGAAAGTACTAGTTACTGCACCAACCGGAATTGCAGCGTTTAATGTTAACGGTATCACGATATACAAAGCATTTCAACTTCCAGTTGAACACGGTCACGCATTTAATATTATCAGTTATCTGATAACGCATTGAAAGTATTACGTATAGAATTTACTGATATTGTATTAGTTATTATCGATGAAATATCAATGGTATATAATGTTGTTCCACTCTACATTCATCTGAGATTGATGGAAATTTTTAATACTATAAATGAAGCTGATGGTTGGTTTGGAAAAATACACATTCTCGTATTTGGTGATTTACTTCAACTTCCACCTGTTAGAGAAGATCCAGCTTTTATAGATTTATCATCTAAGAGTGTAGAAAAACTTTTAGGTTCACTTGGCAATTATAATCTTTGGAAAAATTTATTTAGTTATGATGAATTAATTATCAATATGAGACAAAAAACAGATCTTGAATATAGTGATTTACTTGCTCGTTTGCGAGTTGCTGGTACAACTTCTGATGATATTAAAGTATTAGAACAACGAAAAACCGTCATCCATCATTCGAATTTAAATTTCGATGATAGAATGAAACAATTGTCTAATTATATTACTAACTTACCTGATGATACTGTCTGTTTGTTACCTACATGCCGTCAATGTGATATTCTTAATTCCACTATGTTGGAAAACATCTCAACAAAAGAACTCATACTGGTAGCTGAGGGCAATATTGATTGCACAAAGCAATTAATTAATAAAGAAGGAAAAATCTTAAAAAAGTTAGAAAATGATGATACTCGAATCGCTGGACTTGCCAAAATAATAAGAGTTAAAATAGGAGCGAAAATCATGATACGACGTAATATTGATGTAAGTATTGGTCTTGTAAACGGTACAATTGGAACAATTACATCAGTTTCCAAATCGACTCGAAATGATGAACTCATTGAATCTATTACAGTCCAGCTGAGTAATAAAAAAGAATATGTCATCGAAAGAATAAGTGCTAAATTTCAAGTTATGAACAATGCTCATGTTATTCGAAAACAATTCCCTATATGTTTGAGTTATGGTATAACCATTCATAAAAGCCAGGGATTGAGTCTAACAAATGCAGTTGTCGACGTTGGTAACCATATATTTACATGTGGACAAACATATGTCGCACTTTCACGTTTAACTACCTTGCAAGGTCTTCATTTAATAAATTTCGATCCATCGCAAATCAAAGCTAGTATCTCAGCCATAGATGAATATAACCGTTTACGGACACAATATAAACCTGAATTACCGCAATTAATAATAGATGAAAAACGTCGAATGAAAATCTTTGATTACCAATGGGCAATTGAGGAGTTTGATATAGATGATATTGATAAAAGTTCAGTTAAGAATTGCTTTAATCGTAAAACAATAACTAATGGGTTTGAAAATTACGATGGTAAAAGTAGTTTTGCAAATGCTACTGTACAAGCAATTTTTAATTGCTTTCTTACATCGAATTATTACGAAAACAAGATTTGGATGCCTATTTAAACAATTACTTTTCATGTATGTAAATAATCATAGTGATTTGAGTACTCTTCCAATGTTACAAGACGTTGGAGATGATTTTGTAACCAACGATGAAATGGACCCAGCTATATTGTTCGATTCTTTATGTGGTAAATACCATGATATTAGAAAATTGTTTACTAATTACTTGCAGTGCGTAGACAAGTGTAGTAACTGTCAGTATGTTCATACATATCTTCTGGAAACAGTTCGATTATCACCTTCTATCCCTTCAATTGTGACTAATATTAATACTTTAATTGCAAATTCATATTCTCATTGGCGAGACGAAGAAGGGATTTGTACACAGTGTGGTCTAAAAACTAAACTTATACGTAAAACTAGTCTTTCAAAAACTGGTCCATTCGTAGTTATTTCATTAAATATCTTTTCTGATAAAGAAAAAGTGGATAAAAGTTATACTAAAGGCATGCTTAAAGCTGCTTCGACAGAAAAAGTATATATTTGTAATAATGCTTATACGGTGAATAGTGCAATATTTTATGAAGGTGATCATATAGCCCACGGTCACTTTTATACAATGATAAAAGAAAATGGGACATCTAAATGGATAAAGATTGATGATCTAAATCATAATTATGAAAGATGGCCACCTAATAGTAAAAGGGTCTATATTCTATTTTTGTACAACAAACATTCTAAATTCTTATAAAACTAAAAATATAATATCTGTGCTTTCTAGTGGTCCGGGTGCGATCCGAAAGGTCTGCACTACTAACTTCCTAGTGGAAAGAATGATAAAATTTAGCTAGTTCACCGTTTCTTTTAGTTTTTTTATTCTGCATCAAAATAGCTGGACCAACAAAATCTAATCAGTTCTAAGTTGCATAATTACCTATCGAATGCAATTGGCCCCACATAGATATCATTTTTTGTTCTCGAGATAATTGAAGCGAAAAATAATTCTGAACACGTATATGAACATACGTACATACACACACAGATGTCTACTCAAAAACTATTGTATTCGACTCTGTGGACCTTGAAACGTGGAGATTTGTCAAAATTCGGGATTAGCAAAATCGAACTCATTACAATAATTTCTCACTGGGAAGTTAAAAATAATAATAAATACCAGATAGCGAACATAAAGTCTCCTTGTGTTTGTGGTTTGCTATGATTAAAATTTTATAAGTTACAGGTATTGTCAAGAATCGGGTAGTACAAACAGCTAACAGAGGAACGCTTCATTCGAGCCTACTTCAATAAAATTCTCTTTTTAATTTTGTGTAAAAAAAAAAATAAATACATGCTCTAAATTATATGACTTTTTTATTTCTATAGTCCAATCATTTTATTTTTTTAACACTATTTCGAATAAAGACAATCACTGTTTGCATTCTTACTGACTTCCGTTTCAGTCTAATAATAATTAATTTTCTTTTCTTGATGTGATTTATATCTAAAACCGAATTTTTAAAATAATGAGTTAATCAAATAATTAAAAACATATTCACAAATTATATATTTTGTTTAAAATTACTGATTAGTTTTATGTTGCGCAGTAGAAGTACCATGGAAGTAAGTACCAACTGACAAGATTTTTATTAGTAGAAAAGTGAGTATTCTCCAATACTTTAAATGTTTTATGACTATACTTTATATTTAAACAAGTTATTGGACGAAAAAAAAAGGTATTGTATTTTGTTCAACATGAAGAATACTAATAAATGATAAAAACTTGACAAATTGGTTGAGTTTCTTATTCTAGTAGCGTAATATGTATTAATTAATATTAATGTTAGAAACGATGAAAAAAATCGATTTATTGAAATCGAGAGTCTTTATTGTAATTTGACATAATTATTTGATAACATGATAAGTTCATAGATCATAAACACATTATATATAATAATGATGGTATGCGACTTTGGTAATGTACCGGTTGCATTAGTATGACAAAAGTGTGCTCAGTCCTATTATATTATATTTGTTATGATTAGATCATTTGAAAGTTTTATAGCTTAGTGTCAATAGAGTCACAGCAGTTACGATGTCTGGGAGATAAAGAAAAAAAATGAATCAAAAACTAGACAGAAAAAAATTTTTATGTCCGTCAGTCGTCACTGATTAAAACATCGATAGAATGATTTTATCAATATTACCATGAGGCAGATACAATAGAAGAATATGCAAAAAAATTTTAGACGACATGGCCCAATATTTGTAACCGTTTTATATTGATAGAAAATTTCCGGACGAAAGTCTTAAAATTTGGGCCATGTCGTCTAAAATTTTTTTTTTAACTAACTACTTTTTTTAATTAAGTAAAAATTAATTGCAAAAAAATAATTCATAGTAATATTTTATCCACAAATTGACTTTTTAAATTATTGAAAGAAAATTCGAAAGAGTATTTTCTTACACTATTCATCGGAATTGAAAAAAAAATGACTTCATTTCATGGACGACATGGCATTCCATTTGATTTCAAATCTTTTTGCTGTTTTAAAATTCTTTTAAAAAATTATTGAAAAATTAGAACAAGAATCAGATTTTTTTTTTTTTTAATATATAAAAACAATTTCATAGTTTTGCGATAATGGCAAATTGAGCATGGTGCAATTCTATGATTTCAAACATTTTTTGCATATAAAACAAGTTGAAAATATTAGACTTTCAAACAACAGTGACATGGCGCCGTTTTTTTTTTACAGATATCGCACGATATCTGTTTTTGGCGGATAATACTTTACCGGATAATGTAATAAATTTATATCTATTAGGTAATGACGGTGAAAAAGTCTCAGAAAATGATTATGTGATCATTTTAATGGGGAAATGAAAAAAAAGAATTATGTATACAAGAAATTATTAAATAATTTGTTAACCATATAAATTAAAGAACTCTTCCGACCTGCAATGATAAATAGAACATGTATAGAAAATGCTTTAGTAAATATATGATTAAATTAAACTAAATATCAATACATATTTATTTTTTATATGGATATAATGTTTGCATGAAAAAGACAATATACATATAAGAAAATGATTGACAAGAAAACACGACAAAAATATTTTATATGCAATATTATATGAAAAAAATTACCTCAACTTCAAACAAGTACTCGAGTCGACGAAATTAAATAATTATGAACGATTATTAATTATTAAATATCTTCAAGATCAATATTTTCGTAAAATATTTATCAATGTCAATGTTAACCAAATAGGACGTGTCTAAGCAAATTAATATACAAATTCACACAACTCGAGACAGAATACAGTCAAGCGTTAAACATTTCATGAAAATTTAAAAATTAGAACAAAGAATGTTAAGAGATTTAGAATATGAATTTTTAACTTCTACAATAATGAAAAAACTAACTCTGTCACCTTATTCAGTACATAAAGGTATAATAATAAATTGTACAATCAATCAACTCCAAAGTAGTACAGATTATAGTTTATAGTCAAATAAACTCTCATTGATTTGTGACTTATTTGCCTTATAATTCAGACTTCTTTAATTTTTAAATTTTTTTCTTTTACAAGAATGAAGAAACTAACCCTGTTACCTTATTTTATACCTGAAAGTATAAAAATAAAGTATGGAACTAACTTCAAAGGAGTAGATATTATATATATTTGGTCAATTAAACTCTTGTTGATATGTGACCTATTTGACTAATATGTATATCTCTCACGAGAATATTTTAGTTACACTTCATCTTTATTCTGGAATCATCGTGTTTTTCTGTTACTCGTTCACGATTTCTATATTTAAAAATTTTTCAAAAATTTTTATCTAAATCTTTTAACATTCTTTTTCCTAATTTTCAAATTTTTATGAAATGTTTAACGCCTATATTCATCACTGTCTCGAGTTGTGTGAATTTGTACATTCATTTGCTTGGACACGTCCTCTTATGCAAGTTTGTTTACATAAACAAATCTTTGGTTTACATAGACATCGCTTAATATTTAACGGAAAAATTGGTCTTGAAGATATTTAATAATTAATAATGGTCAATAATTGTTTAATTTCGTCGACTCGAGTATTCATTTAAGTTGAGGTAAGTTTTTCTTTTATTAACTTAGTTATATATTTATAAACTATAAAATAATTCAGCCGTGTTTTGACGTCAATGATTCTATTCTATATTGTGTTTCTCATGCAAAGATTATACTTAATCCAAAAAAAAATAATCACATTTTGATGCCTCACTATAAGAACTTCTTATATCTATTTTTCAATGTTTTGAAATAATTAGATATACATGTTCAGAGTCACTTTATCCTAATGATAGCATTGTAGTCTTATACTAATATACCTGATACTGTATGAGATCTAGTTAGAACTTTCGAAAATAAAATAGTTACAATGTTTTTTGTGTCTTTTGATAAGTAGCACTTTTTGCAATACGTGGTTCTCATATTAACACATTGATATGTATCAATATTCAGTTTAATACAATTATAAAGTCATTAATAGCATCCCCTTTTATTGATCTATTTATTGTAGCAGATAGAAAGCGCTCTTTAATTTTCATAATAATAAATTTCAATGATCAATAAGCTCATTGACGTTCGATTGTCATTGATGTACTGTAAATAATATTTCACTTAAATGATATATCTTTCATCTCTATCCATTATAGTACAACGTGATCGTTTATCCGATTTGAGCAAGCTGTTGATGATTATTGTGTGTTATACTTTCATCTATAATCTATAATTCTCAGGTATGTTTTTATTATTTCATGTTCACTTCTATGTTCAACTCATCGTCAAGAACTTTTCAGAAAAATATTCATCCATGGTCGAAAGTTGGAGTTTTTGCCATGGATGTTGGTATGAATTGTCCATATATCAAGAGTCCATATAGCAAGAGTGAATAGCCTATACAGATTATATAGGTCTCATTGGGCTATTATGATGAGCCAACAATATATATTACAACGATAAAAATCTGCACATTCATTGAAAGGATCATGTCGCAGTATAATAAATCGATTTGCATGTACCAATAATAATCTTATGTATTCTTTTTTTTATATCACTCAGGTGGTATGAAAATTTACTATAGTAAGAAACCTTCGGGCCGAATGATTCGGCTTCCTTATACCATAAGAGCAATCGTTTTTTTAGTTTAGCCCAAGCTTAAAAAATTCTAGATGGGAAACTCAATGTAAAAAAAAAAATTACTCCCGCAGTCGGTAACTGTTTATTAGTGACCAATTACACTCGTGTCTAATTCTTAATGATGTTGAACTTGTGAGAGATAAATAATCGTATTTTTAAATATTTACTGACACTCTTGATTAATCTCATACATTCATTACACATTAAGTATCACGAAAATTCTCGTTACGGGTCTACAGAAATGTCATTTAACTCAATGTACATTTGAAATTAAAAAAAATTGATCTATAACTCATGATAACGAGATTAATAATAATTCTACTGGCCTTATTATAGAAAAAAAAATTTTTATTTGTATTTAATTAATAATTAATTTTATTGTTGAGTACATTCATATTATTTATTAGCTAACTAATAAAAATAACTAATAAAAATTTATAACTATTTTTTATTTTCATGATTTATATGAAAATGGTAGTGCACGACATTATCCGGTCCTGGGGCTTGTTGGTTTGAACTCCCTCCCTGCTGAGCCGTAACTATTTGGCCACGCCCTCTGCCACGAATTATTTTCATACCAAGATTGTCTGTTCTTCCCGCCATTGCGACGGCGGCCTCTAAAACCTAAAAAATAAGGAAGAATCATTATCGAGAACTATTCAATTTATATTTTTTTTATAAATGACGCAAACATTTGATTAAATAGCTCTCTTTTTTAAAATTAAAATTAAAATTACCATTTTGTCCTGATCCAGATGTTGGTGCTTGAGCTGGCCTGCGTACTGGTGCTTGAGCTGGCTTAGGTACTGGTGTTTGTGCTGGCTCAGGAACTGGTGCTTGTGCTGGTATCAGGTCATTTGGTGGTGGTGGTGGAGGCATTCTAAAGTAACTCATCAGAGTAGCCACCGTTTCTCGAAGTTGATTGTTGATGGCTACTTGACGAGTTAGTTCGAGATTCAATCGTGCATTTTCATTTTCTAAAAAAAAAATTTATTCATTTATAACATTTTCTTAAATTCTAAAAATGACTTCAGTGATTATTAACTAATTTTCAATGCCAATCAGGTTACTGATTTCTTTAGTAACCCGATCAGCACTAGAAATTAGTTAATAGCTAATAAAATCATATCCAAAATTGAAGCGAACAAATGATATGAAGAAAGTAATCAATATATACATATGTATATGTATATATTACTTTCTGTTGTATTTTATATATTAATGTTAATTTTACAATTGAATAAATTTGAATCTTATCATAATTATTCCACATTCATCATGTATGTTAATTATTCCCTAAAATAAATGTATAACCTCCAATAAAAATATATCTCTGATTTGTTTTCAAATCAATCAAAGATATATTTCAATTAGAAGTTACAGATTTATTTTGAACAATAATTAACACACAATAAAATTAAATTAATTTAGATTAGATTCACAACTGTTAAATATGTATTTATTTGAATAAAAAAAAAAGAACTTACCATTAGGTCCGGACATTTTAGCGACTTGCCTTTGTTGTAAGCACTGTAAAACTATTACTTTCTGAAACTTCTTCATTAATTTTTTCACGTTAATCCCCTCCCCTTCGTCTCTTGGTTTTCTCGTTGTCAAATCGCTTTTGATAAAACACGTTTAATTTTAATTTTCGGAATCCGCGTGTTAGTTTTGCGTATCATACTAGCTCCATCTAATCATTGCGCGAGAGTATAAACTAATTTATTGTTAATAAGAAAGTGAGGGTAAATGACGGAAAATGGTATAGTATCTTGTTTATTAACCAGTCAAATATCTGAATTTAATAGTCTGTAAATTAGCGGGTAAAATGGTTGTAAATCAACTATGTTTGTAATTTACCATCAGCAATGAATGTTTCACATACAGAGCATATATATATGAACATTGTACGTGCCTTTGTTTAGTATCAAACTTTAGTCTTGACCACGGTGTAAGATGAAGAGGTAGTTCGACGAGCCGACAATGTTTGAGTTCTTTAGTGTCTTAGTTCATGGCTGTCGCTAGCAAACCTAGCGGATTTTCAACGAAGTAAGACGTTAATGGTCCTCGGTCCCTCAATAGTAAAAGGATAGACGTCGAACCACCTCATTATCTTACACCGTGGTCTTGACACAAGTAAGAGGTTATTGTCACATCTCGGGTTTTCGTCATTCAGTATTCATTTATCAATTTTATATTTTATTAATAATTATTAATGAAATATAAAATTGTCAGTGATTGTAATTATTTTATGGACAAAAATGAATTGTTGACAATTCCTATTTGTTTCATTTTTATCGGATATACTAGGGTATGTTGTATAAACTAAACTTCTTTCTTAAAAAATAATGTGAGGTTAAGTTGAATTTTCAATTCATTCATAATTTACTTGAAAAGTGTGATAAATTAAAAGAAGTTTTAGTACGTATTTAAAGTGAAATAACTAAATAATTTTTAAAATGAGTTGGAAAATGTCAGAACCTTTTACAAGAAATGGTGTGATAAACAATTTTCAGCATAACAGTAATGTAAGGTAAGAATTCTAATTGAATTCTAATTACATTCAATATAATTCATGTATTATATTTTCATTTTTAAATGATTTTTTTACTACTTCAATGTTATTAATTTAATTTTTAAGATACCGTTTTAACTGATAGTGAATTTATTCCAATTTCATTACACATTAACCTTAACATGTTTATAAATTAATGAACGAAGGATAGTAAACAAAAGCGTTAATTTTTTTTTTTCTAGTGAGATAAGCGGCTTTATTGACTCTATCGAGGGAACCAAGTATGTTAAAGGGAAAATCAATGGAGCATAATTATTAATAATGATCAAGGACGTCGTATTAGGGTTGTTTTCTAGTCAGATCTGGCGGTCAAATATCTCCAGAAAACAAAATTTCATTCGGTAAATTATTTTTTGGAATCAAATGCTTTTAACATGTTGAGAAATTTGATTAAATTAAACTATAAACTAACACAACGAAATTATTTCATTGTTGCAGATTATGTTATTTGAAGATATTTACTGTCAAAGAAGACCCCTTAATCGGAGAATAAATCAGGAAAATTTATATCATTTACAATTGTTTGTCAAGTTCTACACAACAGTAAATATTTTTTTCGAGATGTTCAAGCCAGATTTGATTTCACAACAAGCAACCTTAAAGGATGTTTTTCTCAGGCAACATCAAATACAACGTAAGTTGTTTGTTTTCGAGTATTTGTTGTCATAACATCTTTCAATATGATGATAATTAGGCTTCAAATCCATTTTCGATGTCCAGGGTTGTCTGCAAAACCCTTTACATTAAGTAACAGTCCTCGTTACAGTTATTGGTCAGGTATTGTAAATGATCGTTACTCATCAGTACGAGTACATATTTTGAATCACATGTTTGATCTGGATTTAAAAATTGGCCAACTGATTAGTTTTTTAGCTGAATCGCAATGTGATCGTATGTGAATACATGTATTAATATATCTTGAATACACTAGAATAATTTACAGCAGATTATATAAATGATTTAATTATTGTTCAGGAGATGGTAATTTTTTTTTAGCAGTAGTCGACACAAGAGACATTCAAGTTTTTGATGACATAATTACTGAAGAGAAGATGCGAACAGAGGGTGGTTTGCTTCTGCCTGGTCAATAAAGTGTATATCAAATGCTGTACATACAAAAAATAATGTTGTATGCGTTAATATGCATATTTTTTTTCTTATTAAATGTCAAAATTCCTTTTTTTTGAATCATTAAAAATAATTTAAATCACATCTATTAATCTACTGTACATTCATACGGTACCAAAATAAATTTTATTACTAATTGTATCATTATTGTAACATCGAATTCGATTTTTTCATATAGTAATATTTACCTAAAAACATTTAAATTAATTTATCATTTGTATACTTGCGTTAAGACAAAAATGAATTTTTTTATAATTTTTCATAATTTATTAGCCATTTCAATCAATAAAAACTTTTTACATCAAGGAAATATTAGATTGGATCAATACTTGCTCAAGAATGACCTTCTTTAGTTATCGAGTTATCGTGAATAGAAATTAAACAAAAATATTTGATCTAGATGATTAATTAATTAATGAGGTTTTCATATGATGCAGAGGCCAATGCCTTACGAAGCTCTTTAATCATTCTATTCTCATTTATAAATTTTTCCATACTGATTAACCATGTAAATACTGAAGAATCGAAAGTTAATTTGTTAATGTATCTCACGACTATGCTTTACACTTGTCAAGTTAATTTGAAGAACATAATATTAAAATTGAAGATGTATTAAATTACCAATTATTTATTCAAAAATTCAAATGAACAACCATGAATCAGCTATGTAAATTTTTTTGTGTAAATACTCTAATTAACAACATTTAATAAATGAAATTGAAAAACAAAGTAGAAGAACTATATTTATTTCATCATTTGTTTATTTATTTAGTTCATACTCCAATCAATAAAAATTTTATTTAAACATTCATATTTTATCAGAAGAATCAGATCTATATCTATACTGTAAAATAAGACTCAATAACAATTTCAGAAAATAAGTATATTAATTAAAATGTTTATTAATGATTGACAGCAATTAATTAAAAGTAAGAATCCGTGCGGTCAACTCAAGTCTCAGACAAAAACTGGAGATAAACAAACTCTCCCCTCGTTGCTATAAATCGTCAAGCAATCGATGTTAACTAACAATCTGTCGTTAGTCTAATAGTAATGACTAGTCTAATGAGATGGCGACATACAAATATTTTACACTTCTCCCGATTTTATAAAAATTGCCGACTGGCAATTCCTATTAGTTGGGTAAAAATATTGGATTAGGCTAAAATAAATAAACATGTAAAATCTAAAATTACATTTCTAATTCGAAATTATGAAAATCAAATTAATAATCATTCAAAATTATAAAGATGAATCAAGTTATTATTCAGCCTAGATTCCAATATTGCCGCTTCCCAACTCTGTCTGCTTTAAAAATAAATAAAACAAATAATTAGGAGGGAAAAATCCTGCGGCGGGTAAAAACCTCCAAACAGACCAAAATGATTTAAATTAAACTAAAAACGTGATTCTATACAATAAAAGATTTCTTAAAAACTAATCGTCCGTTAGTCAAATTAAAAATTAAAAATTAAAATTTCCATCTTCAATTCCCTTTCCATCCTTCTTTTTCATCAGGAGGAACCACTAGAAAGAACCAAAAGAACCCAAAGAGTAGGAAATGCCAAGAACTGGAAGGTCATGGAACTGAACAAAATGAAAGTTCCTCACAGAATCAAAGTTCAAAATTTCATTTTTAATCATAAATTCAATGTTCAATTAATAACTAGGTTGAATGGTCACATTTCATGGAGTCAATTCTCCAAATAAATTCCGACTTCGCATCCTTTTTTAAAATAAATCCGACTCTCAAATAAATGATTCAATATCATTAAAACAATCAATTCAATTCCACCTTGCGCAAGGAATTTTCAAAAATAAGTTCAATAGCTTCTGCTCACTGTGCAAACTAAATTATTAAAAATTGGGCTCACAGTTAAGCATACTATCCGAACAAAAATATTAGGATACCATGGACATCTAGTACCTCACTTTGTTTCACTTCGGCCAATAAATGAAGAAAAGGATTCCAGTACAATGACTCCAACTGTGTATATCCTACAGTAACTCCACGAGAACGCTCCAGAACAGACATTGTAAATTTAAATCAACAATCAAATGATCAATGAAAGCCAACATTCTCAGACTGGCAGTTACAAAAACCCTGAATTCAACAGAAATAAGGAATCCAGTAAGAGTCAAAATAACTAATTATCTTCATAAGGAGCGAGTCTATTCACATGAACAACTTTCAAACGACCATTCGGAATTTTATGAATTCGAAATACAACATCATTAAGTTTGTTTTTGATATATGGACCTCCTACTCACATTGAAGTTTTGGACACTTTCCTTTAACTCTTTTAGTGAAAAATAACCAAACCTTTTGACCGACATCAAAAAAAAGAATATTAGATTTCAAATCATACATATACTTAAGTTTTTCAGATTTAATTTGCAACTTATCCCGTACATTATCATGAACAATCTTTAATTGTTCACGAAGATTAAAACAAAATCAGTTATAGAATTATCCTCAAAAGAATTATCTGAAGGATTAATTCCTCTAAGAAGATCAATAGGCAACCTTAATTCACGACCTAACATCAATAAAGCTGGAGAATACTAAGTAGTTTCATGTTTTGAAGAACGATAAGCCAACAAAAATAAAGAAATCCACTTATCCCAATCTTTTTGATTTTTACTAATAAATTTGGACAAATATTGAAGAATAGTCCTATGCAACCTTTCAACTAAACCATTTGATTGGGGATGAAGAGGTGTGGTTCTTGTCTTCTTAATACCAAAAAGACTCATGACCTCCTTGAAGATTTCAGATTCAAATTCTCGACCCTGATCAGAATGAATTTCAATAGGAACACCATATCTACAAAATATTTGAGTTACTAAAGCCTCAGCAATAGTAGAAGCCTGATGATTAGGCAGAGGAATCGCCTCAGGCCATCTAGTAAAATAATCTGTAACAACAAGTAAAAATTTATTTCCAGAAGAGGTTTTAGTAAGAGGACCAAGAATATCAATGGCAACCCTTTCAAAAGGAGAACCAACATTATGAATTTGAAGTTGACCACAAGACTTTTTATGGGGACCCTTTTTAGCGAAACAAACTTTGCATTTTTTACAACCAAATCTCAACATCTTGCTTAAGAGTTGCCCAGAAAAATCGTTGACGAATTTTTGAAATCGTTTTATTAATACCAAAATGACCACCAGAAGGAGAATTATGAGCCTCATGAATTATTTCATTCACTTTAGCTCGAGGAATGACAACCTGATAAATAATATGAGAAAGATTTGGAGCTTCCCAACGTTTAACTAAAACACCATTTTTCAATTCTAAAGAATTCCAATAAAGTAAATAAATTTTAAAAGTAGAATCCACATGTGAAACATCATTAAACTCGGGAACTTTATTTTCCTTTTGAATTTAATAATTAAACTCAAAATGTTATCATCACTTTGAAATTTGATCCAATCAGAATCATTATTAATTTCACAAATGACACGGAAAATATGCCTACTATCACATTTTTCATCAGAATCTATTTTCAGACATTTTTTACAATCACATGGACGCCGAGAAAGACCATCAGCATTGCCATGTTTATGACCAGGTCTATGTTGAACTTCAAAATCATATTGAAATAAGATTTCAAACCAACGAGCTATTTGATCTTGAGGATTTTTGAAAGAAAGTAACCAAGTGAGAGAGGCATGATCAGTTCTAATAGTGAACCTCTTGCCAAGAAGAAAATGACGAAAATGTCCAACAGAAATAACAACAGCTAATAATTCTTTCCTAGTAACACAATAGTTACGTTCTCGATTATTTAAAGTCTTACTAAAGTAAGCAATAACTTTTTCTTCATAAACAGTCTCACCATTATTATTAACTGGAATCTTTTGAGATAACACAGCACCAATGCCAACATTTGAAGCATCAGTATCAAGAATAAAAGGATAATTTGGATCAGGATAACCCAAAATTGGAGTAGAAGTCAAAATTTGTTTCAATTTTTGAAACGTTTGAAAAGCTAAATCATCCCAAATAAAATCTTTCTTTTCCTGACTAATAAGATATAAAGGTTTTGCAATAGTAGCAAAATCTTTGACGAATTTCCTGTAATAAGAACAAAGACCTAGAAAACTTCTAAGTTCAGATTTATTCTTAGGAACAGGTCAATTAATAATAGCAGAAATTTTATCTGGAGAACTTTTCAGTCCTTCACCAGAAACTACATGTCCAAGGAAAATAACTTCTTTTTGGAGAAATATACATTTCTTAGGATTTATCTTAAGAGAAGCTTGTAAAAGTCTTTTAAAAAACATTTTGAAGATGAATAAAATGTTCATCAAGACTTTTACTGAAAATAATAATATCATCCAAATAAACTAAACAAATTTTACCAAGAAGACCTTTTGAAACTATATTCATAAGTTTAACGAAAGTAGCAGGAGCATTACACAAACCAAAAGGAAGAACCTTAAATTGCCAAACCTCATTCCAAATACAAAAAGCAGTTTTAGATCTATCCTCCGAAGCAACTTCAACTTGCCAATATCCACTTTTTAAATCAACGGTAGAAAACCATCGAGCACCAACAACCATATTCATTGTAAAATCAGTAGAATCAGTAAATAAACCAGACTTGATTAAGAAATCTAATCCTAGAATACATTCTTCTTCAATTTGAGCAAAAACAACCTCTAAATTAACCTTAATATTGGAAATTTTTATTTCTACAGTCTCGATAAAATCATAATCAAATTTATCACCTGAAACGTAATATCCGCAGCAGTATCAACTGTCATAATACATTTTTTGCCATTAACGTCCCCTCTAGTAAAAGTAAAAGTTTCGGTTTAGAATCAGAAGAATAAAAAAAATCAATTGAATTAATTTTTAGTTTTGACGAAATTTTTCTTTGGATGAACTTTTACCAGTAGACTTATTGGAATTATGAATACTTGATAAACTACTTTGAACAGGTCGAAGAACTTGACAATTCTTCTTAGAATGTCCTTTTTCACCACAAATCCAACATTGGAAAATTTGCGAAGAATTTTGATTTTGGGAATTTCCCCTAAAATTTCCTTTAAACGAATTATTTTTATCATCCTTTTTGAAATTATTTCTAAAATTATTATTTTTATTGAAATTATAATTATTTTTACTCAAATTATTGTTATTCTTATTATTGAATTTATTTTTATTCTGACCTCCAAAGGTCAAATCGTCAATCGATTCAAGCTCTAAAGCTCTCTAAGTTGCTAATTGAAGATATTCAATTCTCTCTGAACGAAGAGAGAATTGTAACTTTAATTTTTTTAATCCAGAAATAAATCGCAAACCAGCAATTCTATCTCTCTCTTCGGAAGAGACCGAAGGATACGCAAATTTGACAAGTCTATCCAAATCATTTGAAAAGTCAGTTAAATTTTCATTTTCAGACTGTTTTCTACCCTGAAAACGACTTTAGTTAGTCTAATAGTCATTAGATGGCGACATACAAATATTTTACAATACCATATATATATACTATATATATTGTAAAATATTTGTATGTCGCCATCTAATGACTATTAGACTAACGACAGTTTGTTAGTTAACAACGAATAATAATAATAATAATTTGGAAATTCATAATTGAGAAAATAATTCTAATAATTTGGTTGAATAGGTCTCAACTTCTTCGGTTAATAATAGTTCTTTAGCTTTTGCAAAACCGGGAAAATTTGATGGTTCTCAGACGTGGGAATCTTATTTCCGTCAATTTGAGACTATCGCTCGTCTGCATAAGTGGACAAATGAAGTTAAAGCATCGATTTTAGTGTCAGTGTAGAATTGTCAAGTTCTTCGACCTGTTCAAAGTAGTTTATCAAGTATTCATAATTCCAATAAGTCTACTGGTAAAAGTTCATCCAAAGAAAAATTTCGTCAAAACTAAAAATTAATTCAATTGATTTTTTTTATTCTTCTGATTCTAAACCGAAACTTTTACTTTTACTAGAGGGGACGTTAATGGCAAAAAATGTATTATGACAGTTGATACTGCTGCGGATATTACGTTTCAGGTGATAAATTTGATTATGATTTTATCGAGACTGTAGAAATAAAAATTTCCAATATTAAGGTTAATTTAGAGGTTGTTTTTGCTCAAATTGAAGAAGAATGTATTCTAGGATTAGATTTCTTAATCAAGTCTGGTTTATTTACTGATTCTACTGATTTTACAATGAATATGGTTGTTGGTGCTCGATGGTTTTCTACCGTTGATTTAAAAAGTGGATATTGGCAAGTTGAAGTTGCTTCGGAGGATAGATCTAAAACTGCTTTTTGTATTTGGAATGAGGTTTGGCAATTTAAGGTTCTTCCTTTTGGTTTGTGTAATGCTCCTGCTACTTTCGTTAAACTTATGAATATAGTTTCAAAAGGTCTTCTTGGTAAAATTTGTTTAGTTTATTTGGATGATATTATTATTTTCAGTAAAAGTCTTGATGAACATTTTATTCATCTTCAAAATGTTTTTTAAAAGACTTTTACAAGCTTCTCTTAAGATAAATCCTAAGAAATGTATATTTCTCCAAAAAGAAGTTATTTTCCTTGGACATGTAGTTTCTGGTGAAGGACTGAAAAGTTCTCCAGATAAAATTTCTGCTATTATTAATTGACCTGTTCCTAAGAATAAATCTGAACTTAGAAGTTTTCTAGGTCTTTGTTCTTATTACAGGAAATTCGTCAAAGATTTTGCTACTATTGCAAAACCTTTATATCTTATTAGTCAGGAAAAGAAAGATTTTATTTGGGATGATTTAGCTTTTCAAACGTTTCAAAAATTGAAACAAATTTTGACTTCTACTCCAATTTTGGGTTATCCTGATCCAAATTATCCTTTTATTCTTGATACTGATGCTTCAAATGTTGGCATTGGTGCTGTGTTATCTCAAAAGATTCCAGTTAATAATAATGGTGAGACTGTTTATGAAGAAAAAGTTATTGCTTACTTTAGTAAGACTTTAAATAATCGAGAACGTAACTATTGTGTTACTAGGAAAGAATTATTAGCTGTTGTTATTTCTGTTGGACATTTTCGTCATTTTCTTCTTGGCAAGAGGTTCACTATTAGAACTGATCATGCCTCTCTCACTTGGTTACTTTCTTTCAAAAATCCTCAAGATCAAATAGCTCGTTGGTTTGAAATCTTATTTCAATATGATTTTGAAGTTCAACATAGACCTGGTCATAAACATGGCAATGCTGATGGTCTTTCTCGGCGTCCATGTGATTGTAAAAAATGTCTGAAAATAGATTCTGATGAAAAATGTGATAGTAGGCATATTTTCCGTGTCATTTGTGAAATTAATAATGATTCTGATTGGATCAAATTTCAAAATGATGATAACATTTTGAGTTTAATTATTAAATTCAAAAAGGAAAATAAAGTTCCCGAGTTTAATGATGTTTCACATGTGGATTCTACTTTTAAAATTTATTTACTTTATTGGAATTCTTTAGAATTGAAAAATGGTGTTTTAGTTAAACGTTGGGAAGCTCCAAATCTTTCTCATATTATTTATCAGGTTGTCATTCCTCGAGCTAAAGTGAATGAAATAATTCATGAGGCTCATAATTCTCCTTCTGGTGGTCATTTTGGTATTAATAAAACGATTTCAAAAATTCGTCAACGATTTTTCTGGGCAACTCTTAAGCAAGATGTTGAGATTTGGTGTAAAAAATGCAAAGTTTGTTTCGCTAAAAAGGGTCCCCATAAAAAGTCTTGTGGTCAACTTCAAATTCATAATGTTGGTTCTCCTTTTGAAAGGGTTGCCATTGATATTCTTGGTCCTCTTACTAAAACCTCTTCTGGAAATAAATTTTTACTTGTTGTTACAGATTATTTTACTAGATGGCCTGAGGCGATTCCTCTGCCTAATCATCAGGCTTCTACTATTGCTGAGGCTTTAGTAACTCAAATATTTTGTAGATATGGTGTTCCTATTGAAATTCATTCTGATCAGGGTCGAGAATTTGAATCTGAAATCTTCAAGGAGGTCATGAGTCTTTTTGGTATTAAGAAGACAAGAACCACACCTCTTCATCCCCAATCAAATGGTTTAGTTGAAAGGTTGCATAGGACTATTCTTCAATATTTGTCCAAATTTATTAGTAAAAATCAAAAAGATTGGGATAAGTGGATTTCTTTATTTTTGTTGGCTTATCGTTCTTCAAAACATGAAACTACTTAGTATTCTCCAGCTTTATTGATGTTAGGTCGTGAATTAAGGTTGCCTATTGATCTTCTTAGAGGAATTAATCCTTCAGATAATTCTTTTGAGGATAATTCTATAACTGATTTTGTTTTTAATCTTCGTGAACAATTAAAGATTGTTCATGATAATGTACGGGATAAGTTGCAAATTAAATCTGAAAAACTTAAGTATATGTATGATTTGAAATCTAATATTCTTTTTTTTGATGTCGGTCAAAAGGTTTGGTTATTTTTCACTAAAAGAGTTAAAGGAAAGTGTCCAAAACTTCAATGTGAGTAGGAGGTCCATATATTATCAAAAACAAACTTAATGATGTTGTATTTCGAATTCATAAAATTCCGAATGGTCGTTTGAAAGTTGTTCATGTGAATAGACTCGCTCCTTATGAAGATAATTAGTTATTTTGACTCTTACTGGATTCCTTATTTCTGTTGAATTCAGGGTTTTTGTAACTGCCAGTCTGAGAATGTTGGCTTTCATTGATCATTTGATTGTTGATTTAAATTTACAATGTCTGTTCTGGAGCGTTCTCGTGGAGTTACTGTAGGATATACACAGTTGGAGTCATTGTACTGGAATCCTTTTCTTCATTTATTGGCCGAAGTGAAACAAAGTGAGGTACTAGATGTCCATGGTATCCTAATATTTTTGTTCGGATAGTATGCTTAACTGTGAGCCCAATTTTTAATAATTTAGTTTGCACAGTGAGCAGAAGCTATTGAACTTATTTTTGAAAATTCCTTGCGCAAGGTGGAATTGAATTGATTGTTTTAATGATATTGAATCATTTATTTGAGAGTCGGATTTATTTTAAAAAAGGATGCGAAGTCGGAATTTATTTGGAGAATTGACTCCATGAAATGTGACCATTCAACCTAGTTATTAATTGAACATTGAATTTATGATTAAAAATGAAATTTTGAACTTTGATTCTGTGAGGAACTTTCATTTTGTTCAGTTCCATGACCTTCCAGTTCTTGGCATTTCCTACTCTTTGGGTTCTTTTGGTTCTTTCTAGTGGTTCCTCCTGATGAAAAAGAAGGATGGAAAGGGAATTGAAGATGGAAATTTTAATTTTAATTTTTAATTTGACTAACGGACGATTAGTTTTTAAGAAATCTTTTATTGTATAGAATCACGTTTTTAGTTTAATTTAAATCATTTTGGTCTGTTTGGAGGTTTTTACCCGCCGCAGGATTTTTCCCTCCTAATTATTTGTTTTATTTATTTTTTAAAGCAGACAGAGTTGGGAAGCGGCAATATTGGAATCTAGGCTGAATAATAACTTGATTCATCTTTATAATTTTGAATGATTATTAATTTGATTTTCATAATTTCGAATTAGAAATGTAATTTTAGATTTTACATGTTTATTTATTTTAGCCTAATCCAATATTTTTACCCAACTAATAGGAATTGCCAGTCGGCAATTTTTATAAAATCGGGAGAAGTGTAAAATATTTGTATGTCGCCATCTCATTAGACTAGTCATTACTATTAGACTAACGACAGATTGTTAGTTAACATCGATTGCTTGACGATTTATAGCAACGAGGGGAGAGTTTGTTTATCTCCAGTTTTTGTCTGAGACTTGAGTTGACCGCACGGATTCTTACTTTTAATTAATTGCTGTCAATCATTAATAAACATTTTAATTACTATACTTATTTTCCGAAGTTGTTATTGAGTCTTCTTTTACAATATATACACTACATAATAATAATTTATGATGAAGATCGATAATATTATCAAACGATATTTTGGAAGTATGGACAGTCACACTTGTTCATTTTATGTTAGTAACTTCTTATGTTACACAGATGGCAGAATATGCCAATTTTCGTCGATCGATCAATTCTTGTTTATTCAGTGCAAAATAACCGTGTGTAGTGTATTTAATGTATTTCATTCAATAACTTTTAAGTTTTATAGGATTATTAAATACTTAGTTTATTAGTAAATTAGTTATATAATTGAGTTTTAAAACTGAATTATAAATAATATTAAATTAAAAATTTTGTTGTGATTATAAACAGTGACTCATTTTTGACAGCAACTTCTATTATTATATTTATATTTTTCAGTCTGCCACTTGCGACTTTGTAGTCTGTCACTTGCAAATTTCTAGTCTGCCGTTTGCGACTTTCTAGTCTGCCACTTGCGACTTTTTAGTCTGTCACTTGCAAATTTCTAGTCGCCACTTGCGACTTTCTGCTCGGTCACTTGCGACTTTCAATTACTATTATTTGGAAATATTTAAAAACTATATTTAAAGATTTTACAGGAAAAAAAAATTTTTTCTTGTAAGTTTGTAATCAATGTAACATTATGTCAAAATTAAATATGAGATTGCGCAATATTATTTCTAGTAATATTCGGTTGGAAGATGACCATATAGATGATATCGCTTTATTATTACATCTTAATTTTGGTTATGAATATCGAGAGAGCTGGACATTACAGAAACCTGATCTTATTCAACCAATTCCTCAGAAAAAACGACACATACAAATACTTAATAAAATTGAAAAGGAATATAGTGATATCAATGCTCATTTAATGGAAGGAGGTCATTGGGTGTGTAGTTATTACGATACTTGTAATATTTATATTTATGATTCACTAAATAATAAAATTGCGGATGATAAATATCTACAATTTTTAAAATGTCTTTATTCTTTCTATTCCTTTGAAGAAAATCCTATTATATTCCCAACTGTTCAATATCTAAAAAATTTGTAGATTTGGATTTCCTAGACCACTTACCGAATATTTCATTTTACGTGATATAGCAACGTCTATTGCTGGACGAAAAAATTTGAAAACGAAAAGTTGTCTATACGATCTTGCTCGTACTACTGAGGAAGTTAATATCAATGATTACAATCCCAAGAGAATCTTCTACATTATTAACGCAATATTGTACAAAGTATTCTGTAAAAGCCGAATCTGCGCATCCAGTTGAAATGTTAGAAGACATTAATTCAACAAAATCATTGTATCAAAGATCATAGAATATAGCTTTTCGTTCGTTAATTCATCGCAAAGTTGGTGCTCTCGAAGCAGCAGATACATTGTTAGGTATTCCATTGCATGGTACAGATACTCACACAACTTTTGTATGGATACATGTATCCATGATTCGAAGCCGAATGGTAAAAACATACACGGAAATTTAAAAATTGAATCAAGAGTCAACAGATATATTTCGTCTATCAATTATTGATGATCATTATCCAAATTGTCCTGATGAGTTAGAACATTTGTCTTTTTTCAATTTTGCTTCTTGGTATTCATATTAGCAAAACAAAACCTAAAAATAACAATGAAGTATATCAAATGAAAAATTCATTATTCTTGAAACGACGAAAGGTTCCGCACTTAGTAAATTACTATAAATACAATGTGCATACTGAACCTGAACGATACTATTATGCATTGTTATTATTGTATCAACCATGGAAAAACGATGCAGAATTAAAGAATAATTGCAATACTTATACTGAATCATTTCAGAAAAATCGCCAATATCTTACAGAAGCAGTTAAATATCATGAAAAAAATATCAAACTGTAGAAAGGTTTAGATTTGATACAACAGAAAATCGATGAAAAATTAAATAAAAATCCGGAAACAATTTCAACGGTGAATATCGGTTGTATGTCACAAGGAACCGGACAATTAAAAAGTGACAAACAACTAAACTCTGCATCAGTTGGCGATTTGCTCGTCCATGATCATATTGCTCGTATTAATAAACCATTGAATAATCTTGAGGATATGGTTAAACAATTGAATAATGATCAATTACGAATATTAGATAAAGTAAAACAAGCTATTGAGTCAGATGACGCAGTTTACGACTTTATGTCAGTGGTGCAGGTGGTACAGGTAAAAGTTTTTTGATACATACAATAAAATGTTTGGTAGAGCGTAACTTTAATAAACAAGTTGTTTTGTCTGCACAGACAGGAATCGCAGCATTCAATATTAATGGCGTTATCGTTTACAAGGCGTTTTCATTGCCAGTTGAGCATGGTTACGCTTGTCAATACAGGCCATTATCAGACAACGCTTTACAAGCGTTAAGGACTAAATTTCAGAATGTTATTTTAGTTATTATTGATAAAATATCAATGATTTCTAATCTTGTGTTACTGTAGATACATCTACGATTAGTAGAAATTTTTAATACTGTAGAGAAAAAGAATGGTTGGTTTGGTGGTTTACATATTCTTGTGTTCGGAGATTTACTACAACTTCCACCTGTAAGAGAAGATCCTATATTTTGTAAATTATCATTAGAATAAGTACAAAAATTTATTGGTTCATTAGGAAGTTTCAATTTATGGCGTAATTTATTCCATTATGATGAATTGACAATTAATATGCGTCGAAAAAAATGACCTTGAATACAGCAGATTACTTTCTCGTTACCGAGTAGGCGCATCAACTGGTAGCGATGTTAAAGTGTTGGAACAACGAAAAGTAGTTATTAATCCCACATCTGATTACGATAATCGATTAAATGACATATGTACATACATTAACAAACTGATAACTCTGTATGCTTGTTACCTACATGTAATCAATGTAATATTCTAAATTCTGCAATGTTGAAAAAAATTTCTTCTTCAGAAATATATCTTGTAGCCAATGATACAATAGATTGTCCAAAAAATTTTGCCAAAAAAAGATCTACATTATGGAAAAAATTGGAAAATGATGACACACGTACAGCAGGATTAGCAAAAAATATTGTAGTTATAATTGGAGCAAAAATCATGATTAGACGGAACATTGATGTAACGCTGGGTCTTGTTCATGGCGCAATTGGTACGATTATGTCAGTATCAAAATCTATCAATGCCTGTGAAGATAATATTTCAATTACTATTAAGTTAAATGATGAAAACAAATGTACTATACAACGAATGAGTGCTAAATTTCAAATAATGAATGATGCTTATGTAATTCGAAAACAATTTCCAATATGTTTGAGTTATGGTATTACAGTCCATAAAAGTCAGGGATAGAGTTTAAAAAATGCCATTATTGATGTGGGTAATCGAGTATTTTGTACCGGACAAACTTATGTTGGACTATCTCGAGTAACATCGTTAGAAGGTGTCCATTTAATAAACTTCGACCCGTCTCAAATAAAAGCGAGTATATTCGCAATTGAAAAATATATCGTCCTGATTTAAACCAAATTAAAAATATCAGTGCTCTGCAGTGGTCTGGGTGCGACCCGAATGGTCTACACGACCAACTTCCCAGTGGAAAAAATAAAAAAACAATTTGAATAGAACCCGTTTCCATTTTTTATAACAAATGGAATCGTTATAAACGAAATGAGGCTGTTTTTATTCATTTAATATGGTTAGTTACTTTATTTCAGTAAAAGAAAAAATTGTGCGTTAGAAGAATTCGAATGTACCTCATAGATCCTTTTTTTCATTATTTACAACGAATTTCATTGTTATACACGAAAAAAGTATGTTTTCATTTATGGCATACGGTTGGTAACATTTTTTTAGCAAACGGAAAAATTATGCGTTAAAAGTACTCATATATATAGAAAGGGTCCCTATTTTTATTGTTTATAACAATTTAAAACGTATTATTCTAATATTACTATAATCAATAATCACTTGTTAGTAACAATGTTCAATTGTTATGAACACAATGCCATATTATTGATAATTATTATTGACTAAAATTTTTTCATTGCTGATTTTGTTTGCTAAAATTTTTTTTTTTATGAAATACTGTCATCATATTTCTGTACAATCATTCTGAACATTTGATATTCATATTTTTGAAAAGATCTCGAAATTCCCTCTAAAAAATGGTATAATTTATAAATTGCAGAATTTAGGTAGTTCACTATTTTTCAGTTTTTTGATTCTGCATAAAAAATGGCTGGACCGATTTTGCTGAAAATTCAATCAGTTCTAAGTTACGTAATTACGCGTCGAATGCAGTTGGTCCCACGTCGATATCATTCTTTGTTCTCGAGATAATCGAGGCGAAAAATAATTCCGAACGCACGTACGAACATACGAACATACGCACATACGCACATACGTACATACACACACACACAGACGTCGACGTAAAAACTATCGTATTCAACTCTGGGGACCTTAAAACGTGGAGATATGTCAAAATTAGCGATTCGCAAAATCGGACCCATTACTATAACTTCCCACTGGGAAGTTAATTAATGAAAAACGTCGAACAAAAGTAATGGATCTCCGATGGGCTCTAGAAGAATTTGATTTGAATGAAAGTAATGATAAAAACAGTATGCAGAAAGTGAACTGTAATGTCATTCTGATCTGTAGTTTCGAAAATGATGAAGGTACTCATAGCTATGCAAATGCTACCATCCAATGCATTTTTAATGGTATTTTTCTGAAAGACTATATTCGAAAAATCCAAGAATTACCGCAAACACCATTGCAGGCATTGCTCCAGTTACACAAAAATAATTATAATAGTTTGAGTACTATAAGTATATTACCATTCATAGATAGTGAGTTTGGCAATAACGTGGAAGTATTGAACCCATTATTATTTTTTCATACATTATGTGAAAAGTACGATTATATAAATCGGTTATTTACGCATCAACAATCATATTCAGATCGGTGTCGAAAGTGTAATTATGTAATTAATCACACAGCAGATTCTGTCTCCTTATTATTACCAGCATCTTCGAACGTTGTAACCGTAATCGATTCAATAAAAAACTTTTTGTCACAAAAACATAATTGCAAAAAATATGTACTACATGCACCGAAGAAACTAATCATATTCGAAAAATGAGTATAACATCGGTAAGTCCAATTTTAGTTCTTGCATTCAATTTATTTTCAAATAGCATCAAAAATCAAATAATAAAAGGCAATAGAGGATTCCTTAAAGCTGTTCCGTCTTATAAAATATCACTGTGTAATGATATTTTCACACCATCAAGTGCCATATTACATGAAGGTAATGGCCCAATTTTAATTATATTCTTCCTTATCAGAATATTTTATTATCAATTGTTATAGCAAGGATACATATTCTTACTAAATTTGAGAGAAAAATTCAATAAATTGGGCCAAGTCTGATTAAATTTTTCTTCGAATTGATATTTGCCTTTGATCAAAAATTGTTGCAATAATAATAATCGTTCTCAAATCAATTTTCGAGTAAATATTCTTTTTCAATTTATTCAAAATCTTTAAAAAAATGATTATCTTTTTTTTTACTATGACTTAGAAATCGAAAATTCCTTATAAAGTTATTGCTGACTTGGCATTTTATGTGATTTCAGAAATTTTTTCAGGCCGAAAGTTTAATAGAAGTTGAATTTATCAATTCGATTGTACATTGGATCGAAATTTCTTTATCTTCAGAGTCACTTCAGACGTGTACTTGGAGCACAGTTTTACTGACATCCGAAGATGTCGGTTTTGGTAGGATTTACTATACAAAATATTAGTGCTCTGCAGGGGTCTAGGTGCGATCCGGAAGGTCGGCACGACATCCTTGCCAGTAAAAAAATAACATACGGATTATTACTTATAAAGGAAATGATTGTGTTTTTATTCATTTTATATGGTTAGTTACTTGATTTCAGTTAAAGAAAAACTTATGCGTTAGACGAATTTAAATATATCTCATAGATCCTATTTTATTATTTACAACAAATTTTATTGTTATACACGAAAAAAGTATGTTTTCATTCATGTCATACGGTTGGTAACATTTTTTTAGTAAAAGAAAAAATTATCCGTTAAAAGTACACACATATATATACAAAGGGACCCTATTTTTATTGTGTATAACAATTAAAAACTTATTATTTAAATATTACTATGATCAATAATAACTTGTTAGTAACAATGTTCAATTGTTATGAACACAATGCCATATTATTGATAATTATTATTGACTAAAATTCTTTCATTGCTGATTTTGTTTGCTAAAATTTTTTTATTCGATGAAAATCTAGTTAGTTCTAAGTTACATAATTACGCGTCGAATGCAATTGGTCTCACATCGATATCATTTTTTGTTCTCGACATAATCGAGGCGAAAAATGATCTCGGACGCACATACGTATATTCACACACACACACAGACGTACATACTCACACACAGACGAACATACACACACTCAGACGTCCATTAGAAAACGATCGTATTCGACTTTGGGGACCTGAACGTGGAGAGATGTCAAAATTCGGGATTCAGACCCATTACTATAACTTCCCACTGGAAAGTTGAATATTAACATTCATGTCAACATACGGATATCGCTGTGAATTCAAATAAACGGCAAAATCTTCCATTTTACAATGATCAAATATATCAGCGCGTTTTGATAATTGATTTTTACGTTTAGTTTGCAATGAAAATATAATATATCTTGGCTTCTCTAGTTGATTTGTTAGCTTTACAGACCAGATGTGTTTCGTTGTTATAGGTAGAGATGGATATTCATATAGCTCCCATGATCTGAAGGTTATCGATATCGATGGATCTTTACTGAAGTAACTTAACATATCAACTTTCTTTGAATCAGACATTGTAACATATTGCACTAACCATTCAATTTTATCAAAAAGAATTTTAACATTTTCTGTTGCTGTTGTTGCCGCATAAGCTATTCCAGTTTAATGTATTGCATTCAGTGGTGGTTCTTATAAGTATTAGCTCATGTTAACAGTTAATTGTTTATAATCCTCAGCAAATAATAATTTTAATGGTATGATGGCGTCAAAAACATTTTTACTACGATCACTTTCAACTCTATTAAATTCATATCTCATTTCTTCAACTAAGAAACAAGTAATCATTGTTGCAAGTAAAGACCTGTTTGATGTAGCACTTCCATTGTCATTTGTAAATTTACCAGTGATATGAATTGAACTTCCACATGGTGAAATACATAAATCTTGATGTTGTACAGCTATACGTATCTCATCATTGTTTTTATATAATGAGTGACCATATGGTTGATGGGCGTGAATCTCATAGTGAGATATAGATTCATCTTGAACAATTTTTTCATTAATTTTTAACGGCGTCGCCTTTATGGTATCAAGCACGACAAACTGAATAAAAATTAAACAATTTTTTAATTAAGTCTGAACCAAGACTTTCTAGGAAGTGTTCTGAGGAATCAGTTGTTTCATTGTTCTCCTCTTCTTATTCGTCTTCTGTTGAGTTGTTGCTCGTTTGATTGTCTTTTTCAAACTGTGTACATTTGCACATGGTTGATGGTTATTATAACTTTGTTCTTCCAAATGACCACCTTAAACTATTACCATTATATACTCTTTAAATGTTACACCTTACAGTGACTAATTCAGATCGATTATTAATTAATTTTCTGTCTTGATCCACAACTCGTATCTGTAGATTATGTATTTTTCTCACCGTGACTAGAAGATAAATGACTTTTGTAGGTGATTTAATAATTTCATATCCTGGTGGGACTGATGGAAAAAATGCATGGATTGTATATGCAAATTGATTATCTATGGATAAACCACTTGTAATATTACACTCTACACATATTGCATTAACACTTAATATTGATGTTGGTTTTTCTGATTTTTATACTTTTCCTGCTTTATAAATTTTTTCGTTCGAAACCTGAAAATTCACCGATAGAATCTTCATATGTAAAGTCAATAGCTCATTTTTCGCTATATAATTCGGTGACAAGTGTACTTTTTTTAACTTCTAATGGAAGATTTAATTGAGGATCTGTCGTAATTAGAAATATGTGAATATCTTTAAGATCATAAGTACCAGTTGGAATTGTAATTGTACGCTATTCGTCTTTTATTTGATATCGAAATTTATTGTTGCCTTTATGTATGTTCGGAATTACATAAAATTTAAGAAAATTAACAAGTCCAAAAACATAATTTTTTGTTAGTGATAATTCAATTGGAATAAATTATGAAATCTCCAATAATAATGAATGTCTAGTGTTAATATCAAAGAATCACCTATAATGTTTACTGTATAATATTTAAAGTGTGAATGAAATGTAATTTTCTCTACATCATATTTATATCTGATCATTCAAAAATTTAAAACATAAATGTCCACAGTTGGTTGTATTATAATCTTGATATTTTTTATAATTATATAATATATGGTTAACATTAAAATTATTTACAAATTCTCTGGGTGGTTTCAAATCACCGAAACTATCAAAGTGTACAACTTTTTCACCTCTTTTTTTACATGCTACCCAATGAGTTCCAGATCCATCGTTATTATCTACATTGATAATTGCTGATTCATTTTTCCAAGGTCCTGATGGTGGTGAATCATTTCTCATGAAAACATTCCGAAAATACGGTATTTCCAATTTTTCTGTATACTTTAACAAATCAAAATCAGTTCGAGCTCGCTTTGGTAATTTTATCAAATTTTTATTCTTTTTCAATCCCTCTCTCGATTTATATCGATTCAGATATGCTCTTTTTCCAGTTTTATATCGATTCAAATAAGCGCCTATAGCCATAGCTATAGCTTTCATTTTTTCATTATGACCTTTAAATTCATTCAACTGTTTGTTTGCTGCTCTGGCACTATTTACAGCCTTAGCGATCCTAGCAGCATCCCCTGCTAGGGCACTCGTGGCGCATAAACCTACTAACAATTGAAGCAGTGGTAACAAGCCACGGAATCTTTTCGTTAACGGTAAACGACGTTTACGTTAAGGAGTTTCCTTTTTCTTGTCTTCCTTTCACTCTCTTCTTTCGTGAGTAAACTTTCTTTTTCTTTCATCTCATTCTAAATTCTATCTTGAGTTTTATAGCATTCACAACACTTCACGCTGCTATTTTTTCACCTAAGCCAGCGTTTCTAGCTAGTACGCGTTGCCACGCTTTTTCAGCAAGTATTTTATCTGCTAAACGTCTTTCCGATAGATTTTCTCTATTCTTAAGCCAATCGTTGTTGTAATTTTGTACCCAGTCCACAAAATTGATAGCCTGGGATATTTAATTCAACAGGTAAATTATTAATGACTTCATTTAGTATTTCTGCTTCTTTTTTAGATGTTTTTCTGTTGATAGTCATTACTCAGCTAAATAAAAACTATAAAAGTGTCAATATTTAAATCTTACGCTTAGTTATTATCGAGATGGAGTTTGAACCACAAGATTTAAAATTATCTGTAGCAAATTCTGATAAAATTATACCAATGGAAAAGAATACGAAGACGAAACGTCAAGATGAATTATTACCAAATACTATACGCTCAGTTATTTGTGGACCGTCTAAATGTGCACAAACAAATGCATTGTTGGCTCTAATCACTCATCCAAATGGATTAAGATTTGAAAATATTTATTTGTATTCTAAATCATTACTCAACTTAAATATAAATACTTGGAAAAACTACTCGAGCCGATTGATGACGTTGGTTTTTTTCCATTCAATGATAATGAACAAGTTGTAAAGACAGATGATGCTCAACCTCATTCCATTATGATATTCGATGATATAGCTTGTGAAAAGCAAGATAATGTTCGAGCATATTTTTGTATGGGTCGTCACAAAGATGTTGATGGTTTTTATCTTTGTCGAACTTATGCGAGAATCCCGAAACATCTTATACGGTATAATTTAAATTTCTCTTCCGACAAGATGAAATGAATTTATAATGATCATATTAATACAGATATGAAGTTTAACTATTTAAAGATTTGTATACTTCATGTTGGAATAAAAATAATTATAGTTTCCTCGTCATCGATAAAGATAGGAAAATCAATAATAGACGATATAGAAGAGGTTTTGATTGTTTCATATGTATGAATTGAATGCTCTATTCTAAAAATATACATTTATAAATAATTGTTTGCTAAGTAAACATCATCAATATAACCGAATTGAGTGGACAACTGGAGGAGGCAGTCAATGTCTTTGGAAAATTGACGAAAGTCAGTGATGTTATACGTCGAAAACATGAAATGATTAAGCATGAGAAAAATGATAGTGAATATTCATTAAATAAATTTTTTAAGCCCGTAGTAACACCATTGCATCAACTTATAAATGAAAAATACATCTCTCCTAAAATACCATTATTGAACGATGATAATGTAAATATATAAATAAATGAAAGACAATATGCCACCTCGAGAAAGAGAAAATTCAATCGTCAAAAGCTGGATATTTTCTCTATTTATAACGATAACATAAAAAAAGAGACGTGAAGAAGTCAATCAAAGCAAAGAAGTTGCAGCAGTATTAAAAACTATTAAAAGACCGATCTCTATGAATAATTTGAAACGTGCAATGATGGAAAATACAAAAGTTTGAGATAAAGAAGAAAAAAGAACAGCAAAAGGAAAAGGCAGCGAAGATATAGGCGAGGAAGGAGGAGCGGTGTGGGGAGAAAAGGAGGGATCAGTAGGAAGAATGGAAGTTGTAGAAGAAAAAGAAGATCAATGGAATAAGCCTACAGCGAGTATGATACCAAGAACCCCCCTCAAAATTACCGATACAATAAATAAATACATAAAAATGCTTGAAGATAATAATTAAAATATGGATACAAAGTGTGGCGTAAGAAAACATATACGTCAAGAATTGAGTATCTCTCATTTGTGTAGTGGCTACCGCTTAGTTTATACGCTACAATAAAATAATGAGTATCAATCATGGTCAATATTGAACTCCTAGTTACAATCAATTTCAGGGCTTTCCGGGAAATGGTTTCAAATTAAGTAAGGATAATAATTATAATATTGATAGTAAAAAATTGTGTAATATCGGTGATGGTATAGATTCAAGCGATGCTGTGTCATTGAAAATTTTCAATTATGCTTCTGAAGAATTGAAAAAGCAAATTCATTTACTTGATAATAGAAGTTAACAGGAAGAAAACGGATGTAGCATTTAAAGTTAAAAATGATGGAGCAGCATGAGTAAAAAATACACTGGAAATTCATACATCTTCTACAGCCAATTCAATCAATACAATAAATTCAAAATTAACAGCACTTTAAACCAAGATGAATGAATTCGAGATGACACTTAAAATAGGTATATAATCCAAAGTATAGTCAAAAACTAATCATTCTCGTGTGAACTTTTGTGGTATTCACATTATTTTCTGAAAAAATAAGCATGCATCGTCTTGGAGAGCGTTGGGAATCTACTCCCGGTCTAGTCAGAGGGCCTCTTGGAAGTGGTTTTCAATTAACTAGTGACGATCGGGTTGATATTGATAGAAAACGATTGTGCAATATGGCTGATCCCATAGATTTAAATGATGCTGCATCATTGAAAAGTGATCATAATATTGTGCATCAAGAATTGAAAAACTTACATGAAATACTGTTGGCAGATTTGAATGAAGCAATAGTTTTATCGCATAATGAAACATTATTATTGCGAGAATCTATATCGGGTGCCATACACTCGGCGTAATTTTGATTTTGTCTGCAGTTCAAAAACTGTAAAACATGAATGCCCCTAGAACTATAAATAAACATTTCCTAATGAAATTGAATACAAACACATAAAAGATTATTGTAACATTGTACTTTAATAACTTTTTTTTTAACACCTTTATATGTTTTGTAAATATTAAAAAATAGATGAGATACCAATCATCAAAATATTTATTTTTACATTATTTTAGATAACAATTACTCATTCATATAAATATAAGAAACACAAATGGTTAAAAATTTCCCCAGATGGACATGCCCATTTCAAAACAGTTCATTGAACTGTCGCTAAAATAGTTCGCTGATGATAAAGTAGGTTTCTTAGTATAATTTTTAAAATCGAAATGATTTTCAAATTCGAGCAAACATATGTATATATACAGGGTGTCCGGGGGTCCCATTACCAACGGGAAACCAGTTATTCCTGACATTATGGGGAATCGATTCCCAAAAGAAAAATTAATTATTTTCCATAGTTTTAAATAATTAAAGAAAAAATATCAGTGCTCTGCAGTGGTCTGGGTGCGACCCAAAGGGTCCACACGACCAACTTCCTAGTGGAAAAAATAAAAAGACAATTTAAATAGAACCCGTTTCCGTTTTTCATAATCATTTTTTATGCAGAATCAGAATGAGTTGCCATTCATGTCGTACGGTTGGTAACTTTTTGTTAGCAAAAGAAAAAATTACGCAAAAAAAGAATTCAAATATATTGCATAGATTTTTATTTTGATTGTTTATAACAATTTAAATATTATCATGAACAATAATCATTTGTTATTAACAATGGTCAATCGTTATAAACACAATTTCTTATTATTAACAATAATCATTGACTATTTTATTATCCTCAACGCTATTTTCTCCATCCCAACACAAGTTTAAAATTTCTTTATTGCTGATTTCGTTTTTTAAAAATTTCTTTTTTATGAAATACTGTCATCATATTTCTGTACAATTATTCTAAACATTTGATATTCATATCTTTTAAAAGATTTTGAAATTCCGTCTATAAAATGGTATAATTTATAAATTGCAGAATTTAGGTAGTTCACTATTTTTTCAGTTTTTTGATTCTGCATAAAAAATGGCTGAACCGATTTCGCTGAAAATCTAATCAGTTCTAAGTTACGTAATTACGCGTCGAATGCAGTTAGTCCCACGTCGATATCATTATTTGTTCTCGAGATAATCGAGGCGAAAAATAATTCCGAACGCACGTACGAACATACGAACATACGCACATACGTACATACACACACACAGACGTCTACGTAAAAACTATCGTATTCGACTCTGGGGACCTTAAAACGTGGACATATGTCAAAATTAGCGATTCGCAAAATCGGACCCATTACTATAACTTCATACTGAGAAGTTAATAATTATGCCGGTAGCCACCATTTGCGCGCGCCTGAAAAGAAGGCGTGGCCAAATAAGAGAAGGTAAAACAGAGTAGAAAACAGAGAACTAGAATACCAACATAGAAGAAATGTAAAAAAAAAAGAACTCGGAAGAGGGCGACACTGAAGAAAGTAATTTTATATTTTCAAACTCCAGTAGCGTAGGAATAAATAGCGAAAATGCAGTATAAGGGCATAGTAGTTATTACATATCTTTTTGGTCACTATTAGAGGTAAAGTAAAATAAATGATTACATGTAAATAATGAAATTCAGAAACATAATAAAATGAACATTAAACAATAACTAAATCAATATTGATTGTACATTTAAATAAATAAAGCAGCTGAGGTCAGACTTTGCATTTAAAAATTCAAACTTCGAACTCAGCGCTTAGTCATAAAATATTTGTTATCGAATTAATAAAACATTAATAATATTTTATCAGTACGAAAGAAAAATCATTTATTGATAACAATGAGAAAGAGAAGTATTTATCAAGATAGCTCAATCTGCTGCTGTTAGATCTAACATGTCGAAAGTAAAACTTCTAACTTTGCGCTTAAACCTAAACTATTAAATATTCATTATTCAGCAACAACAATTAAATAAATTACTACTCATGAATTCGTTTATTTATTAATTAGAATTCATATAAATCCACTTACAATTCAGTCTGAATATTATTTGTTATAAGAATTAATTGTTTAAACGTCAGCAGACTAGCATTTTGAAGACGCCTATGTCATTCGATTTTTTAATAATGAATTACAAGTCGATGGCGGTTGATTAAAAATATCAGGCTAACACTAATTTGTTTATTGAACAATTTAAATTCATGTAAATTCAGTGACAGCTCAGTCTGACTTATATTAATTCGTTTATTTATTTATTGAAATTTATATAAATTCAGTTACAACTCAGTCTGACTATTACTTGTTATAAAAATTAATTGTTTAAACGTCGACCGACTAGCATTATCGTATCATACAATAATAATGATTTGTTAAATAATTAATGTTTTCAGAGATATTCGTCGATTTAGGCTTTTCACACATATTGAAATCTTTCTTTTCGCCACATTTAAAAGCCATCTCTATTACTGCCCCCGGGGTCTCCAAGCTGGATTGTGTGGGTCATCATCTTCGGAGCTTGATGATACGTCATCGTCAATTTCTCCATCATCACGTAGTCTGAAAGAAACATGAGTCATGTGAAGCAATCTCATCTATAAAAATTGTTAAATCTTTACACCCATTTTTTTCTCGTTACTTACCGTCGATCTTGCTCAAAGTGTCCACTATTATTCTGGACGCATAATTCACATCGTTTTATAAAGTTCTGGATGGTACTTTGCAGCATTTCTGGAGTGACTGAACCTATCGCCACATTTATTCGCTCCATGAGTTCCTCTCGAGTTTCTACTGCTGAAGAATACACTTTGTCCTTAATGCACCCCCACAGGAAAAAGTCGAGAGGATTTAAATCTGGCGATCTTTGTGGCCACGCCACGGTTTCTCATTTATTTATTACTCGATCCCGAAATAATCGTCGTAATATCTGACGTGCAGCATTGCTCGTGTGAGCGGGTGCTCCATCTTGCTGAAACCACATGCTGCGCTGTGTCGCGGCATTGACCCTAGCTGTTTTCATCCCCCTTGGCAAATCTTGCTCCAAAAATCCCACATAATTTTCTGCGTTCACGTTGCCTATAAATTTCGTGAGGACCAACCTGCAACCAAGAATCAAATTCTTATTATGTACACTTATCTATTTGTATAATAAAAATTAAGCATTTGAAATGTGATTCCTTACCATTTTGTCGCCGATAATACCCGCCCAGACATTGATTTTGAACTGGCGTTGGACACTTCGCTGAGTATCTATCACTCACGGGTTTTCTGTTGCCCAATAATGGACATTGTGGTGATTAAAATGCCCAGAATTGGTGAATGTGCATTCATCGGTGAAGAGAATTTTGGAGGCAAACCCCGGGTTGTCGTTTTCTTGCTGGAGCACCCACTGGCAAAATCGTAACCGTTTACTTGGATCGTCACTGTGAAATTTTTGCACCCGCAGTTTCTTGTACGGATGAAAGTCTTCTTGCTGCAGAACAGTATGTACAAAGGTCCTGCAGAGATTTAGTTCTACTGCCATTCCTCTGACACTGGCCTCTGCATTCTCCTGGATATATTCCAGGATCACTTCTCGCACATCTTCACGATCACGCTGTGAGTTATCAATGCCTTCACGTCTCACTTTCACATTTCCGTTCGTTGCTAACCGATTAACAGCAAGCAAAATGGTTCGCGAACATGGTGATCCACTATTTGGGTATAATTCAATGTAAAGTCTTGCGGCTGCTCTTGAATTATGATTACTATTTTCGTACCACCGAACCATGTTGATGTAATCATCATTTGTGTATCGTGACATCTTGATTCAAGACACTTTTACGAGAAAATGAAAACTTTTCTAATAAACGTCCTAACACGGCAACACGTGAAAATACTATGAGTGAGGTCAAAGTTTGTACTAGGCAATAAGTTACCCATTTTCCAAATTTGCAGGTAACAAAAGGACCGTTCAGGGGAAGTCGTAAAGTAACAGCCTCTGAAATCTCCACAATATAATTACAAAATATTCACAGTTTCTCTAAAACTTGGATTTTTTTTTCATTCATAACTTAGATTGGCATGAACTCAATCGAAAAAGTAATAACAATAATAAAAGATAATCATGAAATAGGGATGACATTTACATTGAAAATTTTTTCTCCTTGAAAAAATCAAAAACGTGTTTTTCGAATATTTCATCCCTGTTTAAGGGCTAAAGATATTATTGTTTTTAAAAATAATCTTCAGCAAACTTTTTTAACTCCATCTTGAGAAGATGAAAAAATTTTTTTTTAATTTTTCTGTAGCAATATTTCAGCTCGAGCTATTTCAATAAATAACTTTTTATCTGATTGTCATAAAATTCTTAACCTTCTTTTGTATTAATTAAAAATTATTAATTAATTGAGTCATTATTACTAAATAATTATTAACAGATGTTCTATGACTAAGCGCTGAATTTGAAGTCAGCATTTTTACATGTGAGATTTGACAAGAGCAACTTAAACTGCTTCAATAAAGAACTCCTCGTCCAATTGTCGTAAAATTTGAAATGTTTTTTGCATAGATAAATAATTATTAATACACGTAATCATCATGAATGAATACATTTTTAATAGTGATTACATTTATAAATATAATTCTAGCTACAACTCAGTCTAACTATTATTTGTTAGAAGAATTATTTGTTAAAACGTCGACAGACTAAGCTTATCAGTACATTGATGTAATTCTATTCTTCAATATTGAATTACAAGGTCATAGCAGCAAAGAGACTAGAATTTCAGGCTTATATTTTTTTTTTTATTAAATAATTAGAACTGATATAATTTTAGCTACATCTCAGTCTGACTATTATTTGTCAGAGAAATCAATTATTTAAACATGAAAAGACTAGAATGTAAAAAACGTTGATCTCATACTATTTTTTAATTATAAATTACAATTAGATAGCAGTTGACTTAAAACTTCAGATTTATATTAATTAATTATTTGAATAATTAAAATTAATATAATTGTAGCCACAACTTAGTCTGACCATCGGTTGTTAAATAAATTAATTATTTAAACATCGAAAAACGAGAATATGGAATACGTCGAGATAATACTGTTTTTTAATCATAAATTACGAGTAACAACAAATAAGAGTCAGACTGAGTTAAAACTATACTGTATTTATATTAATTCGAATTATTCAATTAACTAATCAATATGAATCTGATGTTCTCAGTCAACTGCTATCTACTTGTAATTGACAATTGAAAAATAGTATAAGATCATCGTTCTTTACATACTCGTCTATTGATGTTCAAACAACTTGCACAACCCTCAAGAGAAATAAATTGTTCAAAAACGAACATTATAAAATTTGTAGCGCATCGATGTAGTCCCAATAATTACCGTACAATGTTAGGTTTTTGAAATATGCATTTTTTCGTACTTCGAAAATTATGACCGTAGAAGGGGTACAACCTTCGTCACCGGAAATCGCCTTATGTATTGTATAGGTTTTTATACGCACATTTACGGAAAAAGGAAAGATGACGTCAAGGTAATAACCTTCTAAGGAAAAAGGTAACCATCGGGTTTTGTAAACAAGAGGAGCCTGGCTACCTGACATTGCTCAGGACGTTTACAAAAGGAATTTTCTTTTACTTTTTACTTTCCGAATAATAGGTCGAAAAATTATTAACATTCATAAACATTATAAATTATATACAACTTTATGACATTATAACAGACAGCCCTGTGACTGGATATAAATGAATTTAAATAGTTCAATAAACAAATTAGTATTAAACTGATATTTTTTATCAACTGCTATCGACTTGTAATTTATTATTAAAAAGTAGAATTGCATCAACGTGCTCAAAATGCTAGTCTATCGACGTTTAAACAATTGATTTTACTAACAAATAATAGTTAGACTGAGTTGTAGCTGAATTCATATTAATTTTAAATCATAAATAAACAAATTAGTGTTAGCCTGATATTTTTAATCAACTGCCAACGACTTGTAATTTATTATTGAAAAATAGAATCACATCAGCGTGCTTAAAATGGTAGTCTGTTGACGTTTCAACAATTAATTTTCTAACAAATAAAAGTCAGACTGAGTTGTCACTGAATTTACATGAATTTAAATTGTTCAATAAACAAATAAAAATAATAATTTTAAAATAATTTAATTATTTAAAAACTATGGAAAATAATTAATTTTCCTTTTGGGAATCGATTCCCTATAATGTCAGGAATAACTGGTTCTCCGTTGGTAATGGGACCCCCGGGCACCCTGTATATATATATACACATATATATTCCAAATAATTGTTATTAAATGATTTTTATAATTATAGTACAAAATTTTCAGGGAGCTTCTAATAATTGAAATAACAATGCATAAATATTACAAACCCTTAACTCTATTAATAATGTTTATATTATATTATGATAATATTTATGAATTATAAAAATAAGTGAATAGCATATTCTTATAAAAGAAAATATTTAATATTATTCGAATAAAATTATTATTAAAGAAAGTGAAATGCTTAAAAATATCTGAGAATACATTAATGTGTTTCTTTACCAAATTAAAAAATTATTCAACATGTACGGATTAACTAAAGACGTTGAAAATTAAACATTACATATAAAAATGTTGAATATGAAATCAGTGAAATGGTTTAAAATCTTTCAAAAATTCTTTTCTTTTTTTATAACCGAAAAAAAAATCAATTGACGACAAAATAGTTCCAATGTTTGAAAAATAACCTTTTGTATTCATAATAATAAAAATATTTTTATAAATACAAACTGAAAAATCATTTAAAATATTTGTATCAACTGAGAACGCAGAAAATACCCAATATATAAATGGTGAATATGACATTAATGAAATACTTTGGAAACAATATTATGTTTTACGCCCAAAAAAATAATTAGAAATGAATATTTGGATTTTACTTATGCATAAAGATCAAGACTTAATATGGTAAACTTGTTAATCGTGACGTCGAGTGTTATCAATTTCTACTCTACAAACTGGACAGCAAAATGCTTGTTTATTTGCTATTGCTTCCGCTTGTAGCGTAGACACACAATCCCAACAGGTTACAAAATGGTTGCAAGGCCCAAAAACGTGAGTGATTTCAAGGTCTATACATATGATGCATTGCCTATTAGCTGGTGCATATACAATATCTTCTTCATTTCTTAAAGCTCTATCTATTCCCATCTGTTCTAAAATTTCTGCATCATCTGCTTCATTGAAATTTACTTCTCCTTAAATATAAATAGAAAGTGAAATAATCACTATTCACGACGATTTGTGATATTTTAACAATTCATAATTAAATAATACCGTTAGCGTGAATGTGAAAATTTCGAACGATTGACCATCATTCCCCATGCAATTGGAATTGTCTGAAAATGCATCGTATATATAGATAAAATATGTATACACAAAAAGTTGATTAAAAAATGATTAAAATTTTATCATCTTGTCCAAAAATTTTAATCCTCACGTAATTCATATGATTCAACACTACGATTAGTGTTTGATGTACATCCATATTTTCTGGACGAACCTCCGAAAAGGTTGATATATACATACAACAATTTTGTTGAACCAAACTTGAAATATTATGATCTCCGAAAGCAACAGCTAATCGATCATTAACTGTTCGAAAAACTATTTCCATCATTCCGTGTCTATGAATAGTTAATTGACGATATTTTGGTACATTGATAACTTGTTGAAAATCAGCAAGTAATGTTACTATAGGTGATTGTTTATTTGTTCGCCATTGATACATCGTAGAACGAATAGATTGCCAGGGTAATAAAGCAGCTGCCTCTTCATGTCTGAAAAAAAATGTATGTAATATAATTTCACATAAAATTGATTTAAATAATTAAAATAAAGAAAACATGTGAACCGTACAGAACTCGTAAATTGTTGTAAATACTTTGTACACTCTGCAGTTGTGTACAACAAGCTTCACGTAATTGTCTAGTAAACTCAGACACTAAATATAAATTTTCATTAAGAGCATGACTGTGAATTCGAGTGAATAAAAAAAAATAAATGTCACAAACGTGTCAAGCGTAATGTGTCACATTTCTTAAATAAACAATAAATGAACAAAAAAACAAATTATTAAAACTAATACTAATTATAAAAATAAGACTTACATAGCGTTGTTTTTTTCTCGATGGAACATATATGAATAACAACCATATATGCGTTCTACTAATCTTTCGTTCCGACGTCTTTGTTCTGCCTTTTTTGCCAATTGCAAATAATTTTTTAACTTTAATTATTTTTTTAAAATTATCTATTTTTTTTTACTAATTTTCTACTAATATTCTATCACGATAATCTGATCTTCAATTTACTGAAACTAAGTCAACAGTCACTAATGCCGTGTTCACATTCAAAAATAACAGACGATCGCAGAATCCTTACTTTACACATGCAACACTGTTTCGTAAATTGCGACTTAACTAAACAACTGAATAAAACAAGTGAGGTCACAAAATTGAGAAGCATACGAAAGTTCAATGTAAGGCGCATATTTGCTTAATTCTACTTGGATAATGATCTCATGTGATCTGTAAAATCAAGCTCTCAGCAGGGCATAACAAAACACCGATACGTTCAGAGTTTAGGAGTTGGTAAACGGAGAGCTAGCGGTAGATGATCGGTGGTGTCGCATTGATATTAAGAAAGTAACGATTAATGTATCTATCTTTTTCTAATTGATAAAAATAAAATGGCGAATGATTGTTGTGTATTGTACTTTTTGTACGTGACTTAATAAGTGTCAATTATAAATTTATCCAGCGATTTTTGATATTAGTCAACTGAGAAATCAACTTGAATTGTTATAATTACTTTTTAAAATGAGTGTTAGAAATTTTCATCACGGTGCGAAAGTTTTTGAACGAGCTCGCCTAGACCAAAAATTTTATAATGGCTATGGCTATTTTTGTGAGACAATTAAAGCTGGAGTGAGGTAAGCATTTTGCACTACTTATTACGTTTTTACAATTTTATGATGCTAATTTTGAGGTATATATCCTCTTATTTAAAGTTGTATCCTCAATTAAAATTATCATCCCTTTAGAATTGATTAAATCCATTTTTATAAGATTTTTTGTTAATTATAAAGTTAGTAGACAGTGTTTCATTAATTCACGAATTGATTTATCAAAATCATTTAAATTCTGCAATCTTAAACAATGTTTTGAATAATTATTTTCAGGTACATAAAATGCATGAACGTCAGACAAGGATGCTGTGTTCGTGGCAAAAGAATTGAAGATGACTTTATTATCTCTGAAAAATATCATCATAATCACACACCAGATATTAACGCAGAATCAATTTATAATTTTAAAAAAGAATTATACCATCATCCCATCAACCAACGTTTCAAGTCCATCAAAAATATATATGATGCTGTTTGTCAATTGTAAGTGCACATGTATACCATAAACATATGAAAAATTAAACTATGATGCAATCAATGAAGATAATAATTGCAAATTGAAATTATTCTAGGCATACGGAGGCTGCAGTTTATTTACCATGGTCAAAAGTGTCTCATAAAATGAGAAGATGGAGAAAGCTTACAAAACCTCCTATTCCTAAAACTATGGAAGAATACACTAATTTTCTCTTAATGCCTCAATGGCTAAGCTATATCCAGAACAATAAAGGACGACTAACAGTGATAACTGTACCAGGGAGTGATAGTTCCTTTGCAATTTTAATGACAGATGTTAATTTTTTACAATCGTTAACAGTATCAACTTGATTTATGGATGCAACATTTAAAGTAGCTCCACGTGAACTGAATATAACTCAATTATTTAGTATTTTAGCATTATTTGATGATATGGTAATAATAACTGAATAATTTTTATGATATTACTTTCATTAAAATTGAAAAAAATACATTGTGTAATTTTTTTTTAGGTTATACCAATTTGCTGGATACTTATGCAAAGAAAAAGTGCAGTTGCATATATTGCTGCTTTGAATCATTTTGCTACCATCATGGCACCTCATTCGAGACCAACTTTGATGATCACTGATTTCGAAAAAGCGTTAGCTCAAGCATTAAGTAGCGTATTTCCAGGAGCAACACATGTTCGGTGTTTTTTTTTTATTTTTCGCAGGTGACAAATTATATTTATTTATTGAAACACAACGGAAAGTATAGAATTCAAGTATTTGTATTTTTATGTACAGCTTCAATATTATATTTTTTTAACAGGCTGTCATGAAAAGAGCAAAAAAAATGTATCTGCTTAATATCATTGAAGAATCAGAAGAATTTGGTTGTTTCTTTCGTAAACTCATAGGATTAGCACTGCTCCATGCTGATGATATCAAGAAAGCTTTTTTTTATTTAATTAACAGTGTGTCACTACAAGCAAAATCTATTTTTTACGATATTTTTATCGCCAGTGGTTAAAAATTTAACTCCACAGCAGTATAGTGTCTTCGGACAACTCGTACCAACAATTTTTCAGAATCATACAATAAACTCCTTTATCATCCTTTTGGATCTCATTCGAATATATGGGAGTTTACAGGTGATAAAATGATACATACATTGAAACTTTTTCATTTGAATTTGCTTTAATAAAACATTTTTCATAAACAGAAAAAATCAAAAATTTACACGGAACTACATGTATCGAATATGAACAATTGCAAATGGGAATGATAACAAAACGGATTTGTAAAAAAGATATTATGCGAAGTCGCATAATTTGGAAAACATAGAAACTTTATGGAGAAAATCAAATTAATATTCTACAATTTTTAGAATGCACAGCTCATTTCTTATAAACATTTAATAATAATGTTCAGCGAAATGTTGAACAATTAGACGAACTGTTAAGAATCGATGGGTTTGAGGAATATTGTAAAATTTATAATAAACATAATAGATACGTTTTTTTATGTAATTATTTTCACGAATAATGAATTTTCAGAAATTTTAGATGGTATACATATAACAGAATGTATAAATAGTAGAAGTAATATAACAAATAACATTTGTTTCCCATGTCACCACTGGATGTGTTGCTCTAAGTGTATTGTCCAAATAAACAATGTTGCCAGAGCTGAAAACGCAAACATACGATGTTTGACGTGTGCTGAGATTGTCACTGTATTTATAAAAATATTTTAATTATTATGAACCCAAAAGGTTATTTTTCAAACATTAGAACTATTTTGTCGTCAATTGATTTTTTTTTTCGCTTATAAAAGAAGAAAAGAATTTTTGAAAGATTTTAAACCATTTCACTGATTTCATATTCAACATTTTTATATGTAATGTTTAATTTTCAACGTTTTCAGTTAATCCATACATGTTGAATAATTTTTTAATTTGGTAAAGAAACACATTAATGTATTCTCAGATATTTTTAAGCATTTCACTTTCTTTAATAATAATTTTATTCGAATAATATTAAATATTTTCTTCTATAAAAATATGCTATTCACTTATTTTTATAATTCATAAATATTA